>NC_073630.1:46295000-46598030 GCF_029407905.1 Bubalus kerabau | reverse complement strand
TTGAGTCAAAAAGAATTTCTGGAACAGTCTATGAATTTGCAGCAGATGACTAATATTTTAGCTCTGCATCTTGTATTTCCTCTTCTGAAGGAGACACCTTTGGTTTTCCTTTGGGAAATTGGTCTTCCTTGTTTGGTGCTGAGTCACTTCAGTCGTGTCCGACTCTTTGAGACCTTACGGACTGTAGCCTGCCAGGCTGCTCTGTCCATGGGATTCTCCAGGAAAGAATACTGGAGTGAGCTGCCATTTCCTTCTCCAGGGTCTTCCTTCTTTAATGCTGTCTTAATGGTACTATCAGTTCAGGTGTCCTCTTCTTCATTAACCAAGCAGTGCTCATGTGATCCATATCTATCTCCCAGGAATTTAAATTCTGAGTGTAAGTGGGTAGGAAATAAAAATAGTTGGAACTAATATATCCTAATGGTAGTACCTTGAAAAGCCTGGTTCCCTGAAAGACCAAATTCTTCAACTTAAATTTCAGATCAGTGAGCACACAACAGTTTCTCATAAATTTGATTTTTGCCTAAAACTAAAGTTGATTTGTATTGTTTTTAACCAAAAGTATTATCAGCTACCCTACTGGTCTTGTATTTATTCACCTGGAGAAATATAGACAGGCATGTGTGTGCATCCTCAGTCACTAGTCATATCTGACTCTGTGACCCCATGGACTGTAGCCCACAATGCTCCTCTGTCCACGGGATTCTCCAGATAAGAATACTGGAGTGGGTTGCCATTTCCTCCTTCAGGGGATCTTCCTGACCCAGGGACAGAACCCATGTCTCCTATGCCTCTTGCATTGCAGGTGGATTCTTTATAGCTAAGCCACCAGGGAGGCCCGTATACAGGCATTATCCCTCTTTAATATCACAGCCCTTTCTATGAGTGACTCGTGAGCATGTTCTTCAAGTATTTTTATTTCCTTATATGACTTTTTAAGAGGCCAGCTCACCTTTTTTCAACTTCTGCTATGTGTCATTAGTTTTCTTTCCCTTCTCGTTCTCATTTTTCTCCCCCACTGTCAGATATTCCTGAAAAATATCTGAAATACGAGACTATAAATGCTTTCCGATTTTTATTCCAGCACTTTTGCAATGGTTTGTAAAGGTTGTACAGGAAGAACTCTAAAACTATAAATACGATAACCAATGAGTTTGCATATGGTGAGTGGAAGCTAGAATTCCCCACACCACAAAATTTCACTGTTCTGCACATCTTTTTTTTTTTCCACTCTTGATGACAAAGGTATCTCAAGTTTCCTTAATCAATTTATACTCTGACTTTCATTATATATGATGTGATGTTTCTGGCCTTCATCATCCTTGGAGCTTCAGTCATTGGCATCATTTTCTAAGACTCAAGAAAATGCTTCCATTTCTGGCATAAATTCAGCACTATGTTTGGATACCAGAATTCTTTTGGAAACACATGGAGACATGTTGCCAAATGGCTGGGAAGAAGGAAGAAAACTTGAAACTTCTTTTTTTGCAAGACACAATTGCTTTATCCCTTTACATGTAGCTTTCTCATTCTTCCTCTTGAAACAAGGTTGAGAGTAGCTTCTGGCTTCCCCTAGAGTCTCTCTTCCCAGTTAGTCCACAGACCCTTTCCACGGTACTTCCTATGAGGAGATGAGCCACTTCTCCCCTATAAGGAAGAAGCCCACTACCAGTCAACTTGCTAACTTAGCTTGACCTGATTTCAGCTGGGTTTCAATATGACTTCAAGTCCTTTTACCTTTCTACTTGATCTTCACCAAACGTGCTCCAGTGATATGTTTCTCTCAATGCCATAAATATGTACTGAGCCCCTCCTAAGTGCCAGGTTCTGTAGGTAAAAAGTCCAATTAGGCATTGATCCTGCCCTCCAGGGCAGATGGACACATAAACAACAAGGCAATGAAAAATGATGAATGTGACAGAACAACTGAGCCTGCACAAGACGGCAGTGATTAAATCTGGTGAGCATGGGGTCAAGAAAAGTGTCATAGAAGACAAGAGGTGACCTTGAGCTGGCTTTGGAAAGATGAATAGGAATACACCAGGCAGATGAGGGGGCATGCCATGCACTTAAAAGTGAACATGTCACACCAGGTGTGTGGAAAAGGGGGATGGTCATTTTCTTCTATCCTCTATAATTGCACCCTATGATCATATTAGTCTTTTTGGCAGCCACAATGCACAGCTGGCTCACAGAGGGCTAAAGCCACTATCTTTCTTGCATTGTTTTGCCACATCGCCCCTCATCGTTCATGCCAGTGAGTCATTACTCTTAATCAAGGAAACAAAAGCAAGCCCTGAGCTCCTTCATCTGTCCCTTCTTGATCACCGCTCTTTGGTTCTGGAAAACACAGCTTCGTTTCTTCAACATTCGGTGTGAGAACCCCTCCACCTCCATCAGTCTCCCTGTCCTCCCTTCCTCACGCAGCTTCTTCAGAGATGACATGCTCCTAGCTTTGCAGGAGGTAGAAATCATCTTTCAACAAGTTTTACAGAGAGTTAGATGCAGTTTCTACCCAGCTGTTGTCCAGCGTTCTCTGAAACCAATCAAAAGAAAAGAAACCAAAAACATGTTTGCAAAAATCAAATTAAAGCCAAGCTCTGATGGAGTCGCAGCTTTCTACGCCCGTACGGGCTGTCTGCCAAGAATGTTTTTAATGTAATAATCGCTCATCCATAGACCCATAATAATTGATATTTGCAATTCGATAATGCTTCTGAACAATTTTTTATTTGTTTCCAATCTCTCTGGTTCCCTCCTCACCTCATCTGCCCAACAACCCCCTGTGTCAGCACATTCATGGCTCTTAATGACCCTCTCAGCAGCTACTGATCAAAGTCAAATTTTAATTACGAGTCTAATTTTGGAAGTTTGCTTCCTTTTAATCAGAACTTTTAGAAGGGAGTCAAATCTGTGCTTGCAACAGCTCACAGGAAACACAACAAGCTCTAGGACTACTTAATTAGAGGTGGCCAACTAGTTTAGAGCCTCACACTTCCTACCAGTTTATATCTAACAGGTGATTACACCTAGAGAATGTGAAATACATCACTAATGACTGCAATATGACCTGGGAGGTGGGGAGATTGGAAACGAGATGCAATTGTGTGACCACAGAACTTTACTCTCATCATTTGAGAAGAGCTGCTTTTTCTCTAATACTCTTTTCTTCCTACAGTTTGGTCTGAGCCCACCTCAAGACTTCTCTGAGTTTCAGTACTGTTACCATCATCCCTTCAAGGAATATCTTAGTTCAGGTTTTGTAAATCCTAACCATTCTTATAAGACCATCTCAAAAACTCCATCTTCTGGGATTTCCCTGGTGGTCCAGTGGTTAAGAATTCATCTTCCAAGGCAGGGGACGCATGTTCGATCCCTGGTTGGGGACCTATGGAGACCCTATGCCAAGGGCAACTAAGTCTGTGTACTGCAACTTTTGGACCTAGGTGCCTCAACTAGAGAGAAGAATAAATACCACAACGAAAATCCTGTATGCTGCAACTAAGACCTGACAGAGCCAAAAAACAATTAAAATAACTCCATCTTCTGGAGTTCCAATAAAAATGACCCTCTGGAAATCCCAGAGTACTTATTATCATCATCAATATCAAATGGTAATCACAATGATAACTAGCATTCATTGAATGCATGCTATATTGGTACATAGGAAACATCTTTATCTTCCCAACAATTCTATTGTATACTATTTCATCCCCATTTTATAGATGAGGAAACTGAGTCTCATACACATTAAAAGGCGTTCAAAATGAAGTAACCATTTAGTGGCAGAGAATTTGAATGTCGGTTCTATCACAGCAAACCACAAGGATTCATATTCCTTCAACATGCACAAAAATAATCTCCATTATAATGTAAACTTGCGCAAGAAACTTATATCTCCTATTTTTTTGAATTTTATAACATTCACCAAGTTGTCATTTAATAAATAATTGAGGGTTGGATAATTCTCTTTTAGAACAAATGCAAATATATTTAGAAACTTGCTCATGAGGGAGAATAAGTAACTTTTTAAAAATTATTTCTCCACTTCCCAACATCTTTATAAATTTGGCACTTAAATAAGATCAATAAACTGATGCCCATACAGCACCATAGCAAGTTTTTAATGAAAAGATAAAAGTACAGGCTCGTGCATTAATAGTGCCATTATTAGACAGCAGTTATTATGGACATAATATATGGGAAACACCATGGTAGGTGCTGAAAAGGGCATGAAGATGAGCATAATTGTTCTTGCCATTAAAGTAGTTTACTTACCTAGGTTAGGAGCACAACAAAGCAAAACAGTGAATGCTTTTACTAATCCAGATTGTCTTCTGAAAATGTTAGATGATGATAAAGACAGAGTTTTTGTTCTAGAGCTTATTTAGATGAATACATGTGTGTGTGCATTTGGAGCAGAAGCCAGAGGGAGAATGCAGTTGTTACAATAATAGAATTCCAGATAAACTCTGGACTAAGTTGAGAAGGCAAGAAACAGAAACTGTCAATAGCAATGTTTTACAAGGAAAACAAAAATGTTAGCTGTGAATTTCAAATTGTTTGCCAAGTGGTACATGGTGTGTGCCTTCCCCTGTGAAATCTTCAGTATGGTTTAATGTTGTATGTGTGTGTGCTCAGTCACTCAGTCATATCCAACTCCTCGCAGCCCCGTGGACTGCAGCCAGGCTCTTCTGTCCTTGGAATTCTCTAGGCAAGAATACTGCAATGGGTTGCCATTTTCTATTTCAGGGGATCTACCTGACCCAGGGATCCAGTACGTGTCTCATGTGTCTCCTGCTTTGGCAGGTGGATTCTTTACCACTAGCGCCACCTGGAAAGCTCAAGGTTTAGTGCTGATCACCCATAATTTTATGTAAGTGAACTTTTCTGGGAAATAAGTAGTAGTAGTACTGTCAGTCGCTCAGTCATGTCCAACTCTTTGCGACCCCACGGACTGTAGTCTGCCAGGCTCCTCTGTCCATGGGATTCTCCAGGCAAAAATACTGGAGTGGATGGCCAGTCCCTTCTCCAGGGGATCTTCCCAACCCAAGAATCGAACACAAGTCTTCTGCATTGCAAGCAGATTCTTTACTGTCTGACCTACAGGGAAGATCTCTGGGAAATAAAAAGAGGCTTAATTTTGCATCTGTGTTAAAGCAGTACAGTCCAGGGACACCATGAAGGCTGGAGGGACCAGATACATCGACCAAAGCTAAGAGTAAAGAACAGACGCCATTCAAGATGATCAAAAGATCTGTGCCCTGTTCCGCCCACTCTTTCCTATGGAGGTGCTGCACTTACTCTCTTCTCCCTGGCTTGGGCTTCCTGCTCCTTTATCACATGGCCACTGCTGAACTCTGAACCCCATTGTTTTGATGGAATTCCCTTTTAGATTCCTAGGCTCTGTTGAAAGGCATAGAAAGGGGGTCTTCCAAATACTGGTATCCAACATGAACCTCAGAATGTGACCTTATTTGGAAGCAAGATTTTTGTAGAAAGAGTCTAGAAAGAAAAGAGGAGATCATGCTGGATTAGGGTGGGCCCTAACCAGTGACTGACATTGTTGTAAGAAGAGAGAGACCTGAGCACAGACACTCAGGCAGAGTTCTGTTTAATGATGGAGGCAAAGATAGAAGTAATGTGTCTACAAACCAAGCAATGCCAAGATTGCCAGCAACTCTCAGAAGGTAGGAAAAAACCAGAGAATAGATTCTCCCTCAGCATTTCCAAAAGGAATAATACCTGCCAGCATCCTGATTTCAGACATCTGATTTCCAGAACCACGAGAGAATAAATTCCAGTTGTCAGCCACTGACTTGGAGCCACCCTAGGAAACAATAGAGACTTAATTTTCTGACTGAGGTTTTGGCATCCCCCAATACTCAGTGAAACACTCTCCCTCTGTCCCAGCCCCAGAGCCCAATTCTAGCCAAATCTATCCTAAAAAGTAAAGGGATTCAGTGGAAATCCCTACAGAATGTATTCAGTTTTTTTCTAAGATCCTGACAAGGAAAACCATAAGACATATTTTTTCTATCACAACCCTTTCTGATTCTCACTGTAATAATAACTCAAGACTCTTCAGAGGTTTAGACTCCTGAGTGATAAAATCACTACAGGAAGTCAGCAGCCCAGTCATGTTAACAGGCAGTAAGTACAACGTGGCAAACTTCATTTATACTTGAAAACACAGATGATAGAACTGTCACCGTCCATGAACTCACATGTGCACACTCCATGCCCTGCAGATAGACAATAAGTGCACTCTGGCCTAGAGTCTGGATGCTGCTCTGCCATGTGGGCATCTCCTTAAATGACCTGGTCCAAGAATTGTTACATGAGACGAGCACAAGGTATGCTGCTCTGATAAGCGACTCCATTCATCTCTTTGACAAATGTTTTTCAGTGCATATTATGAGCACAGTATTGAAGACTTAATTTTTTTTTTTTTTTAAGAAAGACATAGGACTCAAGGTATGGTTAAGAAGGAAGAGACACAAACACTCATTTGTAATACATGGAGGTAAATGCTAGGACCTAGGCTCTGGGAATTCTTAGACTTCACTAAAGTTTCAAATATTCAGGAATGAGCTGAAGATGCTTTTTATAAAAATCTGGATTGTCAGTTTTGACTCTTGGGCAGATGAGTCTAGCTAACTGGCCATCATTAGCATCTCAACACAGGTTTGCTGTTCTCTATTCATCTTGTGTACATAGTTACTCCAGTGAGTGATAAAACCTTTCTTTCTTTGAGAGAAATGATCCTCAAGTGAGAGATAAAACTTTAGTGTGAGCTGAAAAGCCATACTACTTGCCTTGTGCTTCTAGAAATTCCAGAACACCTACAGACATGAAGTTTCAGAGAAACCAAGTTACCTATTCAAATATTGTCATTGTATAAAGTGGAGATTTTAGAATATGCCGTAATGGACCGTAGATAAATAGCAATAATCCACTTTAGTGAAAATGAGAAAGAAAAGGAGGAGGGGGGAACTCTTGAATGGCAATTAAGTAATGAATTTCTGATGCTTCTTTGTTTTGTTTGGGGGTGAGAAGTTTGTAAAACTGTTGGAAGAAAACCTTCATTCTCCTGTCCTTATATTCTTATGAGAGAAATTCAGTTAGAGTGAAAATGCTGGACTCTTGTCTGTATTCTTATGGATCCTCCAGAAGGACAGACAGGGGGTTCATACCAGTGGGCAAAGACACTGAAAGGGCTTAGCCCTTCCAGTCCTGTTTTTCAGAACCGTTTCTTTAGGATGCACTTCTGTAAGAAACCCAACCCTAGTGAGCAGAGGAAGACAGGAGAACTGTAATTCAGTAAAAGTGAGTCTTAGGAATTCAGCTGAGGCACAGACACCCAAGCTGCACCTCCAATCACCTTTATCAGCCACAAAGCTGATGCTATGCTTGCAATTTTTCTAACTCCTGCATTTCCTCCTCAGTTGACTCCAAACTCAGGAAGGAAAATATCTACCAAGTGTGATTTATCAATGCCTCAGACATTCGCGGTTTCCTGACTCACTTCTTCACTGTCCCCTGGGATTCCTCCATGCCTCCCTTTATCTCCTTAACTTGCAGCCCTCCCTGCCAGGTTTCCATTATGAAACACATTTAGGCTCTTTTTAATGCTGGGAAACGGTGTCCAACCACATGGGCTCTCCTCTTACACTGATCACTGTGGCACATCATGAATATGACTCTGCGGCAGTTTCCATTATACCTTGAGATGCAAATTTTTTTAAGAATTGATTTTATCTGCCCTGCTAAACTCCACCCGGGAGAAGGAAATGGCAACCCACTCCAGTGTTCTTGCCTGGAGAATCCCAGGGACGGGGAGCCTGGTGGGCTGCTGTCTATGGGGTCGCACAGAGTCGGACACGACTGAAGTGACTTAGCAAACTCCACCCACACCACCATGTTGTCAGCTCCATCCTCATCCCCTTCTTCACACAACTGAGCTTCAAGTTCAGAGATGACAGGAACTCAGACTAACTTAGCAGTTCCTAGGCCACCTGTGGCATGGTTTGTTGAAAGGAAGTATATTTGTAATGTACTGCTCATTTCATGAAGACTCTTCATTCTGATGAACTTCCCCGGTGGGGAAGGGGGTCTCCTCTGGAGGCTCTCTACCACCCACTTCAGTTCAGAGGGATTCACTCATCTGTGGGGTGGGTGGGTTCTTCTTCCAAGTAGCAGAGAGAGAAATGCAAGATCTTGTCAGTCACAAGGCAACATCTAGGCATCAGATGATTCCCATCACTCATCCATCCTCTTTACTTGTGGAAAAGGTGGTCCCTTTGAGGGCCGTGGGGTTCTTTTCTGCCAATCAGTTATGACCATCTCAATCCGTCAAAGAGATTCTAGTTGCAATCTGTTTTTCTAGGAGATACCTTGGCCCCTATGCAAACTTGCTGCCTCACACGTATCTGATCACATCTGCATTGGGAGGGGGTAGCCTTGATCAGGATTCAACATATTCAGTGTGTCCACACTCATCTCACAGTTGCAAAACTAAGTCTTCTGAAAATACAATGATTCTCTAAACTCACTGACTGGGTTCATCTAACAAAGAAATTCATAGCCCTTATAGCTACAACCTAAAGTTAAGTAAAATTAAATAAAGTTCACCTTGCCAGGAACCTTAGCAAAATTACTTATGCCCAGAAAATATGTGTATGTATCTGTTTGCCAAGGCAATGTTTAGATTTTTTTTTTAATACAAATACCTTCAGGAAGGATATACATACTCCTCTTCTCCACAGGATCTACCTAAATGTGAAAACTCAGTTTTCTGCCTGGTCTCTGTAGGCATTTGAGTTTGTGCAATCTGCTTTATGAGTCCACATGGTTAGTTACACCTCTGGAGGTATGGGGATGAAGATACACATACATACACACACACAGACACACACACATACACACACACACACACACACACACAGAAGGCAACATGAGCAGAGAAAGCATACACTTCACAACACTTATATGTTTCTACCATTCATCCCAGTGCTCCTTTTAGCAAATTGTCCTCTTAACAGCCATAGGTAAAGTGGTGGAAATTGAAGCTTAGCAGCACAAGAAGAAAAGATGGCCTTCCATCACCCATAGAGCTGAGACTTTTCCCAATCATGCATATTATTGTAATGGTCAGATTGTCTATTGGATAGTTTAAAAAGCTACTCCATGGGATGTACTGAACTAGGTTGGTCGTTGTCCTGTGGGTGGGCATAAGGGCCATCTGCAAGGAATGGGTGGCCTAAGGAAGTGGTGATATACGGGAGTCAGTCTCCCCCACCAGCACCTTCTTTGGTAAAGGAAGCTCTGTTTCCACCTATTTTACATATTGGTGACTCCACTAGGAGAAAATGAAGTGGATGAGAAAACCACTGGTATGAGTTAAAATAATTTTTCTAAGAGTACTCTCTTTAGAGAACCCTACACTTCATTTATTTTGCTTAAGTGAACTTGAAGAGTAGTGATCCTCAACCTTAGATCTGCATTAAAATCATCTGGGGAGATTTTTAAAAACACTGATGTCTAGGTTTAAGCTCCAGAGAGTCTGATTTTTTAAGTTGTCTGGGGTGTGATCTAAGTACTGAGGTTTTTTTAAGTTCCCAGAAGATTCCAATGTGCAGCCAGGATTAAGAACTCCTACAGGAGGGACTTTCCTGGTGATCCAGTGGTTAAGACTCCATGCTTCCACTGCAGGAGGCATGGGTTAGATCCCTGGTCAGGGAACTAAGATCTCACATGCTGAGTGGCCAAAAAGAAAGCTAAAAATAAATAAATAAATTGGGCCAAGATATTTAAAATAGGACAGATTTTGGAGTCAGGGAGATAGAATGGACTCTTGGCTCATCTCTAACATAAGCTTATTACACAAACTCTCAGATCCTCCGTTTTATGCACTAACATATCTAAGTATACCTATGTTATTATTCACTTGTACCCTTTTGTCTTCAAAGTCATTCCAGCTGTCTTAAAGAAATACATGTAGCACAGCAAGGTGCTTTGAGGGAAGGAAAATGAAGCAAGAGTAGAATATTCCCTAACAGTTATTTTAGATAGATCTCCACACTTCCTAGACCTTTTCAGCAGTGAGTATAAGTAAAGAGGGACTCACAATCACTTGCACAATCTACAGCTCTTGTAAGCCACTGATGGCTCAGAGAACCACAAGCAACAGGGTTTTGTTCTGGAGTTTCCAAAGAGATCATTATGTGATGTGATTTAAAAAAAAAAAATCCTTAGAACTACAGGAAGAATAATAACAAGCTCTATAGGGTGGAGTCTCTGTTTCCTACCTACACCTACAAAGGGGGGACCATGGCAGAGATGACCATGACCAGTGTCACCTTGCTCCTTAGCAAAAGAACCATAGTTATTGGAGGCAACAATGACACAGGCAGGGAGGAGAAAAGGGAGGGAAAGTCCAAGGACAAGAACAGGAATAGGATGAAAGCAGAAAAAAAAGAAGAAGAATGAGAAGAAAAGGAGAAGGAGGAGACCTCTGTTTTTCCATTTGCTTGCAGATGGTGGTGGCCAATGGTGGGTAAGGAGAAGTCCTTGAAGATCAAGTTTTCAAGGTCATTCCTCAGGTGGGAAAACTACTCTTGTTCTTTATCCTTTTCATTTAGAACAAGGGCCTGATGCTGGACTACAGCAACCATCTCAGGACCACAAAGAAAAGCACAAAGAACTGCAGAAATCTTAGTCCTGAACTATGAATTCATAAACTATAGCCAGTGACAATTGAACTCCTGATGACATTAAGCCTTTGTTGTTGACATCATTATAATCAGGTAGGTCTCACCAACTTGCAGCCAAACTCAATTCTTAACAAATATAGGGATACTTACACCTTAAAGTCTTGTGAAAGATTGAAGGGAGGAGGAGAAGGGGATGACAGAGGATGAGATGATTGATGGCATCACCAACTCAATGGACATGAGTTTGAGGAAACTCTGGGAGATGGTGAAGGACAGGGAATCCTGGTGTGCTGCAGTCCATGGGGTCATGCTGCCCTCCAGAGTCAGATACAACTTAGCAACTGAACAACAATAAAGTCTTGTGAGACTTGAACATGAGCAGAATTTCTGGAATTTCTTTGTGCAATCATGTTATTCATCTATTCATTCAGAATTTATGAAATGCCTCCTCTGGACCAGGCACCATTCTTAGTGTGGAGGACATGACCCTACCCTTATGCAGATTACTCTCTACAGAAGCATTAATTTTGCTTGCCCAAGCACTCCTGTTTTTATTTCTCTATATCTTTTTGCTGACTTTTTGTCTTATGAAAAATCTGGGTTTCACCACTTTCCATGGACAGTTTTAGCATTAGAGCCATTGATCAAATAGGATTTGCAAGTATGTGTGTGTGTTGTTATGTATCAATAGGCAATGAATATCTTTAAACCACAGTACGTTTTCAAGAATCAAGACTTACTGGGAGAGAGAAGACCTGAATGAACAAAAACAAATCCATAAGAGCCAACAGACAATAACACTAGCTAATATCTACAATTTGTCTACTAATCTAGCTTGTATGTGCCAGACATTTTTAAAGCATATCACATGGAGTATCTCATTTATTCCTAAAACCAATCTCTTGGGATAGTGATTAATATTATCTTCATTTGTACCATAAGTAAAGTGCCCCCAAATCATAGAACTCCTAGGTGGTAGTCCCAGGATTCAAACACACTTAGTCCAATACTAGAGACCATGGATTCCTAAACAGGCTCGAGTAACCAGAGATAACAGCCATGACAGCCATGGAAAGCTTATCCAAACACTGTCCATGAAACTCCTTCTGAATGCCAACATTGGTTGGGATACACACAACTCCATCAGAAAACAAATCAACAAAAACAGAAAGGGAGAAAGGAAACCTGTCCATCAGAGTGGTCATCACTTACACTGTTACAGTATGAGTAATCACTGGCAAAGGCAAATGTTGTATGAGGGGAACAAGGGAGATGCTTTCAGTATTGCTTTTAGTATTTCACATACTTGCAGACAAAAAATTAGACCACATTCCTCAGTAAGCCCCCTGGTCACTGAGAAATCTCACCACCAGAGACTCTCTCCCCCTGCTCTTCCCAAACTCCTTGTAGAACAATTCATTTTGTTCCTTTTCTTTCCTTCCCTGAGTGGTGACTGATTTTTTTTTTAATCCCCTAACATTTCCTTTCCTCTTCCCCCTTAAAAAACAAGTGTCAAAATGATAGTCGGTAAGGGCTTGCCCAAATTTGGTAAGTTGTGAGAGGCAGTTACCAGCATGACAAACCAGAATGGTATTTCAAGGACGGCTCTGTCAGGAGGGAATCATCTGCAGAGTGTGGTCTCTAGTGAGAGAAAGGCCCACAAATGCATCCTGAATAGAACCCCTTAGTCACAGGATGTGATCACGCTTTTAATCCTGAGGGCTCTTCACTTTCACAACCCCCAGTGAGCCAAGTTGAATATGGTTCATCTCTCTTTTAAGAGTAAAGAATATTCTTAGCTTCATACCTTCACTCTTTAGGAAAGAAAACAAAATGAAGCTATTACATCTTTTTCTTTTCTATAAATAAGTCAATCTCTTGGATAAATATGTTGTATCCATTACAAATAATAGCCACCATTTATAAGGCATTTATCCTGCATGTTCCTGCCACTGTGCTCAGTGTTCTGTGAGCAGTGTTTTCTCGTTTGGTCTTTCCACAACCTTAGGAGGTGGGGTCTTTTGTGTACCCCATGTTACAGATAAGAATAATGAGGCTTATGAACTATGGAAAAAGGTTAGTGGTTCCTAAAAATGTTAAACGTAAAGTCGTTGTTTGACCCATCAGTTCCACTCATAGGTGTATATCCAAATGAATTAAAAATGGGTACCTAAACAAATATACCTACACAAATGTTTATAATGGCATTATTCACAGTTGCTAAAAGGTGGAACAACCCAAGTGGTCATCAATGGATGAATGGATAAACAAAGTATGATGTAACCATATAACAGAATGCTATTCAACCAGAAAAAGGAACAAAGGACTGATAACAAATGAATACAATAAGAATGAGTATCAGAAACATTGTGCCAAGTGAAAGAAACCAGTTACAAAATACCGCATGTTGTATTATACCATTTATATGAAATGTCTATTATAAGTAAATCCATAAAGACAGAAAGTACACTTGTGGTTGCCAGGGGCTGGGGGAAGGGGAAACAGGGAGCATCTGCTTCCTGGATACAGGATTTCATTTGTGGATGAAGAAAATGTTTTGAGACTAGCTGGAGTTGATGGTTGTATATGTGTTGCAAATGTACTAAAATGCCACTGAATTATATACTTTTAAGTGTTTAATTTCATGTTATTTGAATTTCACCTCCACTTTATTTTTTTTTAATCAAACTTTTATGGAGTAGCAATTATGTGCATGCTTCATGATCCAGGCATGCTCTGAAATTGCTGGGAATGTAATTTTTCTTTTTTTTTTAATTTATTTATTTTAATTGGAGGCTAATTACTTTATAATATTGTAGCGGTTTTGTCATACATTGACATGAATCAGCCATGGGTGTACATGTGTTCCCCATCCTGAACCACCCCCCACCACCCTCCCCATCCCATCCGTCTAGGTCATCCCAGTGCACCAGCCCTGAGCACCCTGTCTCATGCATTGAACCTGGTCTGGTGATCTGTTTCACATATGATAACATACATGTTTCAATGCTATTCTCTCATATCATCCCACTCTTTCCTTCTCCCACAGAGTCCAAAAGACTGTTCTATACATCTGTGTCTCTTTTGCTGTCTCGTATATAGGGATATCGTTACCATCTTTCTAAATTCCATATATATGTGTTAGTATACTGTATTGGTGTTTTTCTTTCTGGCTTACTTCACTCTGTTTCATCCACCTCATTAGAACTGATTCAAATGTATTCTTCTTAATGGCTGAGTAATACTCCATTGTGTATATGTACCACAGCTTTCTTATCCATTCGTCTGCTGATAGACATCTAGGTTGCTTCCATGTCCTGGCTATTATAAACAGTGCTGCAATGAACATTGGGGTACATGTGTCTCTTTCAATTCTGGTTTCCTTGGGGAGTATGCCCAGCAGTGGGATTGCTGGGTCATAAGGCAGTGCAGCCCAGTGCAGCACTCTCACACGTGAGCTTTGCTTACAACTGAGCTGCGAGCTGAGGTTCCTTCCACTCACTTCCACTTCCTCTCATCTTTAACATATCTGATGTGCACTTCGCTCCTCTACCTCCTCCTGCTCCTCATCACTTACCCACCAGAGACGTTTTCCCACAGCAAATCTTTGGCACATCTCAGCGTCTGCTTCTTAGAGAACCCAAACTGACAAAGCAAGTAAACTGTCCATAGTTACACAGATAGCTAGTGGCAAAGCCAAGATGCTATATCTAAATATAGTACTAATCTTCATCAACTGAACAAAAATTTTAAAAAGTAAGATGTATTTGATGATGAGAGCTAACTCAGTAGGGTTTTCATGTATTCCTGGTGGAATGGTTCTGATTCTCTCATTAAATAGCTGTGATTTGCAGCAAACTGCTTGCCTTTCTATATCTCTGGTTTTTTTTTGTTTTTTTTTTTTTAATGTAAAAATGAAAAGGTCGCCCACTTAACAACTTATAAACCACTTCTCCCTTAGGTGTCCGTGGCTGAGCTCATTAATCCATCCTCAGCCTTTTCTCACACTGAGGCTTCAGGCAGCTATTCTAATTGATTAGAGCTGGGTATAGATGGGGCTTCTCAGGTGGTGCTAGTGGTAAAGAATCCACCTGCCACTGAAGGAGACAAAGAGATACGAATTCAGTCCCTGGGTCGGGAAGATCTCCTGGAGGAGGGCATGGCAACCCACTCCAGTATTCTTGCCTGGAGAATCCCATGAACAGAGAAGCCTGGTGGGCTACAGTCCATGGGGTCACAAAGAGTAGGCCACGACTGAGCACATCAGCATATATATATATATAAATGATGAAACACTTGCCTCAGTGTGTAGGGTCTGCAGCAGCCAGCCCAGCCCATGAGTAAATCATCACTTTTTTTTACCTTGGCACTACCCAGAGCAGTGAGCTCCTCAAGCAAGACCTCCATTCCTTCCTGCCCAGCATTCTCACCACCATAATCAGTTGAAACCAGGATATCCAGATGAACTGATCTAACCCTATTTCCATAAGTATGTCAGTTCACACCAGAGGCTTCATTCTCCAGGTCATCCTGTACCATCTGATAATTATGCACATCTTCTAATCTGACCCCGTCTCCCACTCCTCCCCATGAGCTTTCTAGAATTCATGGTCCATTTTTCTTCCACTTCTCTTATTTATTTTAACTGAAATACTGCTGAAAACCCTGGCTCCCCCACAGCATTCTCGAGTACTTTTTCCTCTCTCTCCCTTACCTCTCATACCATTGAACCTCAGGGAAGTGTGCTGTCTTTGTGCCTCTTAGCCATTTCTAGATCATTGTCTCTTCCTCTCACTGTAATTCCCAGCTTTGAACTTAACTCAGTCAGACAATACCACCATTGCCACCCTCCTTCTTCATCACTAGTCCTTAGTCACTCATCTTTTAACAATTTTAGCACCGGGCTGATTCTTAGTTTGCAGTACTCCTCCTGTTATAATTCTTGATAACTCCCATATCCACTTAGTCTTTGTTACTCTAGCCTCTTGGTTAAGGTGTTTCTTGACCTCCCTTCTTCATGCTCAGCGTCAGCCACTCAGTCCTTGGGCTATTTCCTGAACTTTGTCATCACCATCATCTCCAGTCCAGCCCCGGCTGATCCAGGGTATTCGAAGCGGGGACGGCGTCGGCGACTTATTTATTTATAAATATTTATCAAAGATTTAAAGAATAATAGAATGAGGATAGCTCAGTGAAGAAATTCAGTGGAGAAAAGCGGCTGAAATAAGGATAGCTCAGTAGGAAAATTCAGTGGAGAAAAGCGGCTGAAATAAGGATAGCTCAGTAGGAAAATTCAGTGGAGAAAAGAAGCTGAGTGGCTTGGTTTACGCGGAAAATCAATATAACCCGTGACACCAGGTTAGCTCTGACCACGGAGGCCGCAGGCGCCCTCTCGAATAGCGGAAGGTGCCCCACCTTAGACACCTTCTCGAGTGGGTCTTAGAAGCCCAGGCAAATAAATGGTCGCAGAGGACATCCACGCTCCAGATGGACACTCAGCTGGAATTTGGGAGAGAGAGTGACATGGGGAGACCAAGTTTCAGTGAACAAGGCCCGCACTTTATTTTCCAAAGTAGTTTTTATACCTTAAGGTATGCATAGAGGATAATGGGGGAAGGGGTAGAGTCATGCAGCAAGCCAGGCTTTCTTCCTGCAAACTTATCATATGCAAAAGTTCAGGTGATAGACATCATCTTCTGGCCCGGAGGCCTGTTAACATTTTAAGAAACTTATCTTTCTCTAAAGGTGATTATTCCAAAGTCAGGCGCCAGCCTTCCAAAAAGCATTGAACAAAGCTGCATTTTACATTTCTATACACCCATTATATCAATCAATACACTGCCAAGGACACAGTAGGTAAGGAGTATGGAGACTTAGCAGCAAACATTGGCCCAACAAGTGAAAAACCCTTCACCAATACAATTTCTAATCAATCTTTTAACTACTCAAAGGAATCTGTGTTTAGGCAGTTTAGAACATCTCCTGCCTCTCACAGTTGGGAGGCTCTGAACAATCACATGTGGCCGGAAAAACCCATTCAGGCAGGCTAGAGGATTTCCAAAGGAGTTTGTAGGTTAAACACTGTCACACCCAGGAATTATTAACTGGAGCTGTGAGCTAACTCTTTTTTCAGAGAGAGGTAGTGGGGGACAGCCCCCCGTAAAGTCAGAGGTGTAGGTGAAAGCACAAAGCAGAAAGTAGGCAGACTCTGGTTTTGGGGGTAGATGCTCGAGAATTTCCAGGGGGACTCCTGAGGCTCGATCCCGCCTTTGCGTATGCCGAGCCTCCTTCCTCATGACCTTTGTCATGGGCGGAGTGCCTCACGCTGGCTCCCGGAAGTGATAGAATTCCAGTTGAGCTATTCCAGATCCTCACTCAATATGCAATGTGCCGGCTCCCAGCATCTCCCCCTTTTTTATTTCTTAAAACAGCCAGATGCAGCTCAGTCGCGAGCTTCTGAATGTTCTGCCGAAGAATCCTGACAATACAAGGAAGAATGAATATGAGAAGCAAAATTAAAGCACCAGCAGCGATGTATCCAAGGATATTAGACAGAATGTTTTTTCCTGAAATAAAAGTTAGAGAAGGTGTGAAAAAAGTCATTAGCTGCTCCAGCGATGGTAAAATCCAGTCGAGAGTGTTTCAGGGTCTAGATTTGATTATGAAGTTTCCCTAAGTCCAGGCCAATGTCAGAGCTGTTCCAAACACCTGAGATATGATTTTTGATTTTTTCCCATTCATAATCTGTCTCATGTACCTTTAAAGATGTCACGCATATCCACCGGTAATCAGCATGGCAAGACAGAGCCATTTTCACTTTTAAAGTCTGTAACTCAGTCCCAATATGCATTATTGCCTCTTCTAAGGCGTCTACTCTCATCTCTAATTTCCTATCTATAGCTTCCTGTGTTGCTAGAGTTAGTGAAACATTTTTAGACATGGTATCAACATATTGGGCAGTATGCACTTGTTGAGTCAATGATATTGCTGCCACAGTAACAGAAGTAATTGCAGTTATTAAAGCTGATATTCCTAAAATAAGTAAGCCCACAAACCGTCACAATCGCATTAAATCCTGAAGTTGTTGTAATACAGCAAGACTATAGTTATATCAATAAGTGGTTACATTATAAGATAAGGTGGACATTGTAACACTACAAAGGAGCAAACATTATATTGAGGGTTTAAACAAGATGAGAGCATACATTGTTCACAGGTCACTACATTGGGTCCACCAGTTTAAAGTCACATGTACATTAAGTTTTCCAGAATCATTGGTAAAGAGAAAAACATAAGAAGAGGGTAGACAAGCCAAAACAGAATAAGTAGAATTATTTTCTGGTTGGAGTTCGCGCTGCAGCAGCCCCGTCGGTCCCGCGGGGATCTTGATGTTTATCTTGCCTCCCCTTCTGGCGGGCTCCTCTTTTGTGATCGAAGCAATGCGTGAACTGGATGTCTGGGGGTCTGCAACATGGCGAATCAGCCTGTCTAAATTGAAGAATCTGCATTCTGTGGAAAAATATAAGCACGTCCTCGACTGCTAGTTAATAATGGGTCAGGACCCTTCCATTGTCTTGAGAGAAGGTCCTTCCATTTGACTAATGGTTTTGCATTTAATTGCTCTGGGCACCAATGGGAAGCATTGCAGTAATTCTGGCTGAATCAGTATTTAAAATATTTATTATGAAAAGAGCATGTTGCAAGATTTGATGGGGAGAACTATACTTAAACTCCCCTTCTTTTAGTTTTTGAATTTGGATTTTTAATGTTTGATGTGCTCTTTCAACAATGGTTTGTCTCTGTGGATAATAAGGGATGCCTGTATTATGTTTAATTTGAAACTTTATGCAAAATTTCTGAAAAGACTTAGAACTGTAAGCAGGAGCATTGTCAGTTTTCAAAACTTTTGGCAGGCCCAAATATGAAAAACAAGTAAAGAGATGTTGTATTACATCTTTACCTGTCTCTCCGGTACGAGCAGTTGTAATAATAACGTGAGAAAAGGTATTTATAGTTACATGAACAAAAGACAGTTTTCTGAATGAAGAGACATGAGTTACATCCGTCTGCCAGAGTACGTTAGGTTTGAGACCATGAGGATTAACTCCCATAGGTAGACTATTATAAACAGTGGGGCAGTGTAAGCAAGAACGCACAATCTCTTGAGCAGTCTCTCTGGGAATTGCTTTGGAATTGTTATCTCTCTTTGGAATTGTTATCTTAAAGCAGTAGCGTATTGATGATGAAGTGAGTGAGAGGCTCTGGCCTCCTCAATCACAGTAGTCACTGTATTTCTGGTTAACAAGTCAGCCAAATCATTAAAGGCATTTAAAGGGCCGGGCAATCTGGAATGAGCCCGAATATGTCCAATGAAAAATATTTTATTTCTTTTCCAAATTTGTTGCTGTAACTTAGTTAACAAATGAAATATGGTAGTTTTATTTTCAGGCAGGACCGCAGTCTCAATGTGTGTAAACAGCCTGACCACATACTGAGAATCAGAGTAAAGATTAAATTCCTCATCTGCAAACATAGCAAAAGCCTCTATGACTGTTGTTATTTCAGCTCTTTTAGCTGAAGTTTTTTGTGTTTTTAAAACTTTTTGGTGATTTTTAGTAACTATGAAGGCTTTACCATTTGCTGACCCATCAGTAAAAACTATTTGAACATTTGGAACAGGAGATTGTTTATATCTGACAGGAAAATTAACTGGATGTCTGGATATAAAATTCAGCAAAACATGTGAAGGAAAATGATGTAAAAATTTTGACCAAAATAGTTTCCTATAGCAATCTGCCAATTTTCAAACATTAGAAGCACATCAAGTTGTTCTTTATTATATGGAATTACAATTTTTGATGTCTCTTTACCAAATAATTCAATGTTCTGCTTTTTTTTTTTAATATCAAAGTAGCTGTCAATCCTGGATAAGAAGCCGCTACTTTTTTAGTTTGAGCCGGAAGATGGACCCACTCTAGGGGGCCGTTTTGCCATAAAACCAATTTTTTGTCTGGCTTCCCCAATTACACCTATGGGGGTTTTATGGCAAAGGAATTGTCAAGCAGTTGTCAATTTAATTTTTTAATTTTTAAAATTTACATTTTAACAACATGAATTTAAAGATATGTTAATTTAGGTCTAATGTTTAGTTTAGGTCTTTGTATAAATTTAAAAAATAAACGTATAACCTCCTTATCTCATTTTAGTATACAGATATACCTAAATGCAAAATGTATTTATAGTTTATACTTGTTACCATATAATATATATAAATCGATATACTTGAATTAATCTTTATAATATATTAATATATATATTACAGCAATACAATACGTACACAGCTAATACCAACCAACACAAACCAATGCACTGCAATAATACATGTCACACATATATAATACAGTATATAGAACATATATCACAGTACATCAATCCATACCAATTAATATCAGCCACTCACACATTATATTACTGTAATATATATTCAATTATACAGTATATATATAATATGCATATATAGTATACATATTAATTTATATACAAATTAATCAAGTATAGATCTATAAATAGAATTAGGTATACCTTTATTATATTTTATTTATACCCATACCTAATTAGGCAAACTGTAATTATGTAAATATATTTATATTATGTATTTATAACATATAAAGTATTGTTAATTGTATCTCTTGTTGATAACTAAGAAATTGAGAAAATTCCTCTGAGTATCTCTTATTTGAGACAGCACGTCCCTCCCCCATAGGGTAAAGGGGAGCGTAGGAACTACATAGGGTTGGAAAGTTCCACAGGTATCTTTAAACTTCCAATCTAACATTTTTGAACTTTTAACTACTGTGGGGGCTTGAGGGCAAATGAAACAAAATTTGACTCCTGAAATCTATCAGGGCAACTTGCCAATCATCACTATTTTGTAAAAGACTTGTAGTTGATCCTTATTAAGTGAAATTATTATATTTGTTACTTTTTTTTTAAAAAGTTTTACACTTCTTTTTTCCTCCTTTTATAATTAATTGCGTCACCAAGCTGGGAAAAGATAAAACTATTTTTCTTGGGGTCACTGGTAGATGGAACCAATGGGCCTTTTTGTCACAAGCGCCTTGTAGGTGTATGTTTTGTGGCAAGAATAGTTTAATCTCATCTTTTGGTAATATTAATCCTAATTAACTGATCATTTAAAGTCTCATCTACTTTAACAAGAGCGGTCTGTCTCATTTAGTCAACTTTTTCTTAGAACTGGAATTAGGATTGCTTTTTAAGTAATCAAACAAAGGCTTTAAATCTGCAGTAGTCAGTTTTAAATGTGGGCGTATCCAGTTAATGTCTCCTAATAATTTTTGGAAATCATTTAAAGTTAGTAAACAATCTTCAAATGGGCATTATCAATTTTCAAAACTTTTGGCACCTAAATATGAGAAGCAAGTAAAGAGGTGTTACACAACATCTTTATAAGCTTCTCCAATTATCATTTTGTAAACTAAATCTGGTCTATAGCTTTTTATATGACAAGTAACCATCTAATCTTTGTTTGAATACTTCCAGCAACGGGGAACTCACTACTCTTCAAGGCTTTAAACGCTCTCTCACCTTTTTCTCTATAGCATTCCCACTCTGCTTTTTCTAATCCCACCAACTCATTTTCAGTAGTATGTGTTGGCCAGGAGCTGGGTCAGTCTTTCCCAGAAATGTTAAGAGACGTCTGTTCCTGTGTCTAATAGCCCTGACATTTTATTTTTTTGAATTAAAAGATCTTTTAAAGGCCTTGGAGCTGTAATTTCCTGGCACCCAAAAGGCTAGATCACTAGATCTAAATGTTTTGTGGCTCTTAGCTTGAGAAGTCAAATTTTTTCTTGTCTGATAAGGTAAAAGCAAAAACTGTGTTATTTTTTGACTTTTATTAATTTGTAGTTTTAGTAGGCTGTGAGATCAAAACTTTAATTTTTCCAATATAATCAGAATCTACTACACCATGTACCACCGAATTTTTTTTTTTTTTTTTTTTTTTTTTTTTTTTAAGAAAGCGAGCTTCGCCCTAGCACAAGTCTTACAATGTCCTCAGGCAGGGGGCCAGCCACTCCCATTGGAATTGGAGTAACCAGCTAGTCAAGGGTTAATATTATTGCTAAATCCCCTTACGGTTTTTTTCTTAGCCTGGGTGAGACCCCCCTGAGGGGGTTTTTTCCAAGGAGCACGCTCTGCATATTGTGCATGTAGTCTTGTTTTAAAAGCTCCACTGTTTAAAAAACTTTTTATCTTCTTCAGGCTTAGGCAACACTTTGAGAGGCTTTGGGGGCAAAGTGGGGAACTCTTGGGCCCTGAAAAGCGCAAACGGAGGCGGCGGCGATGGCCTTAAATCATAAAGTGGTGGATAAGTTTTTTGTTTTTTAAAGGTTTGTGCAGAACGGGAGGGAGCTCGCCAGGGCACCTGGTCACAGCGTCTCTTTCTGTCTTTCTCTCTCTCTTCTTGCCTTTTTCACTTTTTTCTCACCCTTCTTTTTTCGCTACCCTTCTTTTCCTCGTTTCTTTCTCTTTACCCTCTTCTCTTCTTTAATTTTTTTTTTTTTTCTATCTTTTTCTCTGTATCTCCTTTTTTAACTTCTTTTTTCTATCTTGATGTGTTCTCTGATTCCTTCCTTCTCCGTTCTTCTCCTTTTCACTCTTTAGCTCTTTCTCTAGATCTTTTTCTATTTTCTTTCCTTTTTTTTTTTTTTTTTTCACTTTTTTTTTTTTTTTCTTTTTCTTTTTCTCTTTTTATTTTACTCTTTTTTTTTTTTTTTTGCTTGGGTGAGGCCCCCCGAGGGGTTTTTCTGCAATGAGCAGGCTCTGTATATTGTGTATTCTTTAAAAGTTCCTTTGTTTAAAAGAATTTTTTTTTTTTTTTTTTTTTTTTTTTTTTTAAATCTTTTTCAGCCTTAGGCAATGGTCTGGGAGGCTTGGATGTAAACTGGGGAATTCCTAGGCCCTGGGAGGTGCAAGCGGAGGTGGGGTAGTCTCCTTAAATCAGAAATTGTTGGATAAATTTTTAAAGGTTTGTGTAGAGGGGGAGGGGGCTCGCCAGGGCGCCCGGCCGCAGCGTCCTGTAAGTCTTCTCCTTCCTCGGGAGGTAGAGCACAGTCTCCCTCCTTTCTTTTGTCAAGGGCAGAAAATATGATCTGCGCAGAAGGTGGAGACCCACTACCATCCACCGCTATAGCCTCTCCCATAGGCTATCCCACAGCCTCATGATGAGGGTCCAGAACATTTTTAATCATATTTATAGGATAAGTTTTTAGTTGTTTTTTACCTTCACCCAAGTATCTAAATTAACAGTAGCCTCTTTATCAGTTTGAAGATTATTTGTATAAAGAGTTGCCATTCTTAGTTTCAGTGTTACCCATGTCAGAAAATTAAGTATAATAGAAGATAAAGCTTTTAGCTTTTAAAAGATCAGGCTTTTCTTTGGCCTTTTAACTTCAGAAACTGTTTTTTCTCTCTAACTCTTCAACACTTTCAACACTTCCCACTCCTACTCGCCCTGTCTATCCTACAGGGGGGTCCGCGGCACCCTGAGTGGGGTCCTATCCGTCCCTAAAATTCAACACTGGGGGAAAGGGTTGGGGACCTACCTTCGAATGTCCCCTGTTCGGGCGCCACCTGCCGGGGTCCAGCCCCGGCTGATCCAGGGTATTCGAAGCGGGGACGGCGTCGGCGACTTATTTATTTATAAATATTTATCAAAGATTTAAAGAATAATAGAATGAGGATAGCTCAGTGAAGAAATTCAGTGGAGAAAAGCGGCTGAAATAAGGATAGCTCAGTAGGAAAATTCAGTGGAGAAAAGCGGCTGAAATAAGGATAGCTCAGTAGGAAAATTCAGTGGAGAAAAGAAGCTGAGTGGCTTGGTTTACGCGGAAAATCAATATAACCCGTGACACCAGGTTAGCTCTGACCACGGAGGCCGCAGGCGCCCTCTCGAATAGCGGAAGGTGCCCCACCTTAGACACCTTCTCGAGTGGGTCTTAGAAGCCCAGGCAAATAAATGGTCGCAGAGGACATCCACGCTCCAGATGGACACTCAGCTGGAATTTGGGAGAGAGAGTGACATGGGGAGACCAAGTTTCAGTGAACAAGGCCCGCACTTTATTTTCCAAAGTAGTTTTTATACCTTAAGGTATGCATAGAGGATAATGGGGGAAGGGGTAGAGTCATGCAGCAAGCCAGGCTTTCTTCCTGCAAACTTATCATATGCAAAAGTTCAGGTGATAGACATCATCTTCTGGCCCGGAGGCCTGTTAACATTTTAAGAAACTTATCTTTCTCTAAAGGTGATTATTCCAAAGTCAGGCGCCAGCCTTCCAAAAAGCATTGAACAAAGCTGCATTTTACATTTCTATACACCCATTATATCAATCAATACACTGCCAAGGACACAGTAGGTAAGGAGTATGGAGACTTAGCAGCAAACATTGGCCCAACAAGTGAAAAACCCTTCACCAATACAATTTCTAATCAATCTTTTAACTACTCAAAGGAATCTGTGTTTAGGCAGTTTAGAACATCTCCTGCCTCTCACAGTTGGGAGGCTCTGAACAATCACATGTGGCCGGAAAAACCCATTCAGGCAGGCTAGAGGATTTCCAAAGGAGTTTGTAGGTTAAACACTGTCACACCCAGGAATTATTAACTGGAGCTGTGAGCTAACTCTTTTTTCAGAGAGAGGTAGTGGGGGACAGCCCCCCGTAAAGTCAGAGGTGTAGGTGAAAGCACAAAGCAGAAAGTAGGCAGACTCTGGTTTTGGGGGTAGATGCTCGAGAATTTCCAGGGGGACTCCTGAGGCTCGATCCCGCCTTTGCGTATGCCGAGCCTCCTTCCTCATGACCTTTGTCATGGGCGGAGTGCCTCACGCTGGCTCCCGGAAGTGATAGAATTCCAGTTGAGCTATTCCAGATCCTCACTCAATATGCAATGTGCCGGCTCCCAGCAGTTTTCATAACACACATCCTCTCTGTGCAGCTTACTCACTCTTTTTGCACAACTTAAATAATGAAGAAAGCCCACAGGAACCAGTAGACCATCCATCCCAGCACCACTCTACATTTGTCTTCATTTCCCCACTGTCCCCAACGTAGATTCCACGATCCTTGGCAAACAGGCTCAAGTCCCTTCCCCTCTTTTGCTCCATCATGATTCCCTGGTCAAGCCCCAATCTCGAATAAATGTGATTCCCCACTTTCTTTATGCCTACACCAAGGTAATTGAACTTAGCTAGAGGAAAACATATACAAATTCTCACTCATGTCACTTACAACCATTACCATGGCTCTCAAGAGGGTCCTGAAAGCTACCTGAGAGTTCCCAATTCAATTTTCTCTCACATGATTCTAGGCGACAATTTTGTATCTTCCCTTTAAAATTTCAACACCTCCTGCCTCCACCTTACTCCCCACCATGATGTTACTGCCAAGTGCACTGAGAAAATGGAAGCGATCAGAAGAGCACTTCCTCTGCCCTGCTATCACACTCACCCCTCCTCACTCCTTTTCTCTTACTCCCATGTTGCCTCACCCCACACTGATTTTTACAGAATGATTATTTATGTCACCATTTCTTTATTGTTTTGCCATCCGTTTCCCCCTGTAAAATCATATTCCCAAGATAGCAGAGATTTGTCTTTGTTCATCGCTATACCCTGAGCACCAGAGCAATGCCTGGCATACAGTAGTGGTCAATAAATATTTGCTAATTGTGTAGCCATTATGTTAAACAGGCACAATTCATGTGTTCAATCACCAGCAACCTGGCTGTGTCTCCCATTGCCCTTTTAAGCCCACTCTCAGGGTTTCTAGTCCTGCCAGGAAACTCTGCAGGGTTTATGATGTTTCTTTGGTCACCCTTCAGCTTACAACTAGTTTTTTGTTAAAGTAACCAAACACCGCCTCAGTTCAGTAATTAAAATATGTAGTTCCATGTAACAATATATCTTCAATTAAAATGAAAGCTTATCCCTCCCTCTGGCTCAGTCTTATCCTTTTCCTCATCATCTTTTCTCTTCTTTTCCCTTTTCCCTAATTTGCTATACAGGCTTTCTGATGGCTCCCCTCCCAAACCCAACACTGAGGGAAGTAAGAGAAGAAAGTAAAGGGAGGACATCTCTTTTTAGCTGACATTGTCATGTTGACTTGTCATTGACTCTTTGTGTAGTTGTCAGATGTTGACAACTGACTCTCTTATGAAGCGTTAGTATCCTTCCATCACTGAGACTCTTACTTGCCTCACCTGCAGTTCCACAGAACAGGGTGAACATGTTTCTACTGATTCTTACTCCTTTCCCCAGATCCTAGGAATCCAGCAGCATCTCCAATTCCTCTCTGCTTAGATCTGCTCACCTCTTTTGGACGAGATTTAAGACCCCACCTTGCAGATGTTTATTGTGTATAGGCACACGAATTCATATAAAATATTCTTTCTTCCTCTACCCTTACAAACTCAAAAGCACCTGCTGCCTAATGCCGCAAACTTGCCTTTGTTTTACCAAAATGATCATTCAGCTGGCCAGCCCATTCTTGCTGGAACTTAATAGCAGACCTAAGTCTCCAAATAACCATGTCATAATAACTAACAATTTGGTACTTAATATATGCCAGCAGCCTTTGAAGCACTTTAAGTATATTAATTTATTTAATCCTCTATAGTCATTAGAGGTAGATATTATAATCATTTCTATTTTACAGATGAGGAACAGAAGTCATCTTCTCTGTGGCAAATCCTGCATGAAAGAGTCTAACTTTGGAGCATGATTCCTAGTATGTCTAGCCTTACCAAAACAACTGAACTCATTTACTAATAATTCTAGAGTAGATAATTTCTAATATTCTTCCCCATACCTATAATTTAAATTTTTAAAATTATATCACTCTTCCATCCACCCATGGGGAGGAATAGGAATGGGTTAAAGTTGTGGTAGGACAGCAGTAGAAGATTGGAGAAGGATTTTCCTGGTCTAAATCCCTAGAGGTGCCCCAATGTGATTCTTGCTATGACTTTGTAGCTCAGCAGAAGACTAACATAGCATAGATGGTATTACTCATGGAACCATGGAGTTACAACTCTTCCCAGGTCCTAGTAACAGATGTTTAATTGACCATTCACACTTGCACCAAACTGCATGAAGCAAATGAAAGCATAGTGCCAGAGACAGTAGATATGAAGGCCTGCTTTTTTTTTTTTTAATGTATATACTTAAAACCAAACTCCCAACTGTTTATGCATCTCCGCCCCCATAGAATTCCAACATTCCTCTATTGAAAAGACGTCAGAGAGTGGGAACCAAAATTAACTCTGTTACTAGTTGGAGGTTTTCTGACACAGGAAAAAGATGCAATAAACATGAATTTTATGACAATATTTTGGTATTTGCTGCTGGGGCATCTCCTTCCTGAAAGAGAAGAAACTGAAGGACTTAAATATGCATTGAAGAAGACACTTAAACTGGCTTCATGAACTGTGATCTTTGATGATCACAGACTTTGGGCATGTTCTGTTAATGTCCAGTTGAAGAGCATCACCAGTTGAAGAGTAGGAATAAGGAAAGCAAAGAAGTATTAAAAGTTAGAAAGCTCTTATGCCTCATGTCTTAGATTTTGAAGGCTTTTCAGAGCACCTGGAAAGCAGAGTCCCCTGTCTGCCAGGATGCAGCTGTAACTGGTGAGGCATCAGTGAACTCATAAATAAAAGCCAAAGAGAATCCATAAATGTAAGTGTGTAACAGTAAGGTGGATGTAGAAAGAAAAGGATACCCAGGTCTCTTCTCTCTCACCCCACTACCATTGTCTAGACTTCATTTCACTGCAGTTAGTCCTAAGTCTCTTCTCTCCTTTTAGCCTTCCTATTCTTATTCACACTCAACTTCACAGCCAGAGTCATATTTCTAAAATGCAAATCTGATCATGTCACTTCTCTGCTCAAAATGTTGCTCCCCACTGCCTACAGGCTAGAGTCCAAACTCATTAAAATGGAAGTCAATGCCTTGAAAAGCTGGCGCTGACCCACCTTCTGGCCTCATTTCTCAGTATAACATTTCCAAACCCATCATGCCCTCTTCTCTGTGAGCCTTTGCACATGCAGCCCTCCTATCTAGAATTCCCTGCAGTTTGGGATAGATTAGTTGCAAGTAACAGAAAACTCAGCTCAAACAGGCTTCAATAATGAAGTGTACGTATCAGCTCACAGATCGGAAAGTCAAGAGGTTGACAGGATTCAAGGTTGGTTGAACCAGCGGGTCACCAGCATTATTAAGGGTTCACCACTTAGCATCCCTTTCCTCTGCCTTTTTACAGTACCTATTTCAGTGCCAGGAAAACTCATCTTGGGGTAACAGGATGAATATCAGCAGCAATCAGGTATGCATGGGATGGAGGATACACATCTTGAGCAAAGGGTGGCTCCCCAGAGAAAAATCTGGATGCTAAAAGGAGAAACGGAGAAATAAATTAAGTGTATCTTTCAAGTCCCAGCGTATCAGCTGTGGGGAACCCCCTATGCCCCAGGCTAAGCTAATAGTTTCTTCCTTAATGCTCATCTGACACATTATACATAGCTCTTTCCTATTTATTAGTACTCCTACAACTCATAAAAGTTTTCATGTTGGCCTATTGTATGCTGACTATTTGATATATGTTAACATATTTAACACTAATGGCAAAACTTTGAAACAGATACTGGTATCCATGTTTTATTTATGAGGAAACTGTTCTGAAGTGTTAAATAACTCTCACCAAACCCTCTAACTTCTGAGTTCATATTCTTTACTCTATACTATGTAAATGAAAGCACATTACAAAATATTCACTACATGGCAGCCACCCGAAAGGTATTTTGAATGAATTATAACACTTACCACATTGTCTTATATTTATGGATCTCTCTTCCACACCAACCATAAAACCCCTATCTTATTCCAGTTGAGAGCTCTAGGGTGTCATGATTAAAACTGCTGGCTTTAAAGACAAACTTCCTGTGTTAATATCTGAGTTTCTTCACTTCCTTTGAGACTTTGGACAATTTTCTTAAACTCCGTATGCCTCATCTGCCTCATCTGTAAAATGGGGATGATAATAACACCTACATCATGGAGTTGTTATAAGAACTGAATAATCTACAGAAAATCTAAACAATTATTCCTGAAGCATTGAAAGACTTCAGTAAGTATTGCCTAAAAAGTATTGTTTATCTGCTGCCCCCTTAGGATGGTCACTGCTACACAGCTAAACAATGCGATCAGAGCCATGAGGAAAATCTTTACCCTGCAGAAAACATTTACTCTTTCCTCATATTTTCCTCCCTGTTTCGTAACTTTAAGGATACAGAGCTGTTTTGTTGATCTGAAGAGGAACTGGCCCTGTTTAGCACAGAACAATGACTTTTTGGTGTCCTGGACAGCACGACATGGGGGAGGGGAAATCATGTTACAGTGAGATGGAAATTAAGCATTGTCCAGAAATCAGCAGATTTCAGTTCTTGGAGTTGTTCTCTTTAACTGTGTGTGAGATTGAGGTGAAATCAATAGAACTAGATGACAGTCTGAATGTGGGGATTGAGAAAGAAGGAATTAAGCATCATTCTCAGCTATTCTGATTTAGTTTTTTATACCAATGAGTGTGTTTCTATTATATATGTTCTTCTATTTTTTTAGAGTCCACATCTAAGTAATAATATACAGTATCTGTCTTTCTCTTTCTTCTTTCACTAACCAGAATAACCTCAGGATCTATCCATGTTGATGCAAATGGAAAAATTCTACTCTTTTTATGGCTGAATAATACTATATATATATATATATATATATATATACACTATATATATATAGTGTATATATACACTATATATATATATAGTGCAGTTGGTTAAGAACCTGCCTGCCAATGCAGAAGATATAAGAGATGTGGTTTCGATCTCTGGGTTGAAGATACCCTGGAGGAGGCAATGCCAACCCACTCAGTACTCTTTCCTGGAGAATCCTATGGACAGAGAAGCCTGGCAGGCTTCTGTTCATAATGTCACAAAGAGTGGGATATGACTGAAGCAACTTAATACTATATATATATATATAACATCTTTATATATATATAACTATATATATAAATATATATATATATATAACATCTTTATCCAATCTTCTGTTGATGGACACTTAGGTTGCTTCCATATCTTGGCAATTGTAAATAATGCTATGAACATTGGGGTACATGAATCTCTTCCAATTAGTGTTTCTGTTTCCCAGAAACCTTATTTAAAATGGAGTCAAGAGGAGCTGTCATGCCCTACCATTCCACCTCGATTGCAGATTCATCAGGAAGAGACACCTTGCACCTGCAACAGAAAGAAGGTTATGACTTTGCTACTCAGCAGAAGGAAGAATTTCTTCTTGCCTGGCAACAGCCCAGACAATGAGAGACTGTCACAACTCTTGATGAAAAGAATAAGGTGCAATAAAACTTGTTATTTTTTTTTATTGTTCTACATCTGTTCACATTTCAAAACCAAGTAAACTATGATAGAGCCAATCCTTGGTATCCACTGAGGATTGGTTCAAAGACTTGCTATGTTATACTTAAATCCAGAGATACTCAAGTCCCACAGTCTGTCCTCCTCTCTCTCCATATCTGTTGATTCCACATTCAAGGGTTCAACCAACCTGGAAGAGATTATAAGTATAGCACTTTTTACAATTTACAGTTGGTTAAATCCATGGATGTATTAATATAATAGCTGATAGCGAAGGCCAACTTTATAATACAGTTACCCTTTGAAAAACAAGGGTTTGAACAGTGTGAGTTCACTTACAAGTGATTTTTTTTCAAAACATATACTACTATGTCTATAGTTGGCTGAATCTCTGGATGTGAAGTCCTGGATAGGAAGGGCAAACTATGTGTTTTGACCCTCCAAGGATTTTGGTAACCATAGTGGGTTACTGACGGAGAAGGCAATGACACCCCACTCCATTCCTCTTGCCTGGAAAATCCCATGGACGGAGGAGCCTGGTGGGCTGCAGTCCATGGGGTCGCCAAGAGTCAGGCACGACTGAGCAACTTCACTTTCACTTTTCACTTTCATGCATTGGAGAAGGAAATGGCAACCCACTCCAGCGTTCTTGCCTGGAGAATCCCAGGGACAGAGGAGCCTAGTGGGCTGCCGACTATGGGGTCGCACAGAGTCGGACACGACTGAAGCGACTTAGCAGCAGCAGCAGCAGTGGGTTACTGAACCAATACAGAGGGATGACTGTATAATATATTGCAAAGATATATATATATATATATATATATATATATATATGGCAGAACTATAGAGGAAAAAAAGAGGATTTTAACAAAATGCAGGATAGAGATTTTCTTGGGAGGCAGGGGCACATGCTTTAAAGATGTTGGTGATTTTTAAACCTTAAACTGGTCAGTGGATACAAGGATGTCATTTCATTATTATCTTTTAAGCAATACATTTAGGTCCTCTAAACTCTTCTGTTACATAAAATAGAATGTGTGTATGCTACATTTCACAATAAAAACAAAGATTTAAAAGAGTCTATTGTCTTGGTCTGGGCTTCCCTGGTGGCTCAGTTGGTAGGGATTCTGCCTCCAATGCAGGAGACCAGGTTTGACCCCTGGGTGGGGAAGATCCCTGAGAGAAGGGAATGGCTACCCACTCCAGTATTCTTGCTGGAGAATTCCATGGCTGGAGGAGCCTGGTGGGCTACAGTCCATGGGGGTCGCAAAGAGCTGGATGTGACTGAGCGACTAACACACATTTTCTTGGTCCAGGTTGTGGCTTGGTCCAAGCGGGTGGGGACTAAGATACTGGGCCAGATTGGTAAATATATCTTAGAGGCAAAAGGGGAAGGACTCTGTGACTGTTTGCATGTGAGTGTTGGGGGTGGGAGTGTCAAGGATGACTCCTAAGGATTTGGCATAAAGACTGAGGGGACACAGCATTAGGCATTATTTCTTAAAATGAAAGGACTTAAGTGAAGTGATGCAGAATTTGGTCCTGAGTAAGTTTGCAGTGCCTGTGAGATACCTGATAGGAGATGGCTTTAGGCATCTGAGTGTGTAGGTCTTGTTCAGAAGAGAGACAGTGACTGGAGAACTCAATCAGGAGTCACTAACATGAAGATGACCATGAATATGGTGCTTGATAAAAGGTAGTACTTAATTAATATTATTACATCATCAAGGTCACAGAAAATGCTGACCCAATGAGTGGGAAGGAAGACTTGATGGTGGTGGTGGTTTAGTCGCTTAGTTGTGTCCAACTGTTTTTATGACCCCATGGATTGTAGCTCATCAGGCTCCTCTGTCCATGAGATTTCCCACACAAGCATACTGGAGCAGATTACCATTTCCTTCTTCAAGACTGTCCCAATACAGGGATCAAATCTGGGTCTCTTGCATTGACAGACAGATTATTTACCACTGAGCTACCTGGGAAATCCAGAAGACTTGCCACCTGGGAAGTCCAGAAGACTTGCTACACAATTCTGCCCTTTTCATTCTTGCTGGGGAGAAATATCCACTCTTTGACCAAAACTATATCTTTTATTCCCAGCCTAAGGAAAGTGGAAAGCAGGGCAGAGAAACCAAGGAAGACGGAAGGAGGGAGGGAACACTGGCTCACCAGATTATATTGCATTTTAAAACAACATATGTCCTGCCTATTAGCATCACATCCTGCTCTCTGTCTGAGTAGGCTGCCCAAGTCCCTAAATGTATCTGAACCATGCATAAACTTCATTTTCCCTTCCTCTTTTCTTTACTTTTCATTGAGCTCATCCACACACATCATTGTCTCTCCGTGAAAGTCACCATACTCATCTACAAATAAACATTAAGCTCTCAGTTTTGTCTGTCATTGGGAAACATTTTCAGAAATTTGGTATGAAGATTGCTGAAGAAAAACAAATTGTGCTCTCTCCTACCTGCCAGAATGATTGTTGCCATACCAAATTTAATGAAAGATTGCCATCAGGTGTCTAAATGCTTTAGTGACCCAAAGGTCAGAGTATACCTTTATCTGCTGTTGCAAAACCTAATGTAAATTACAGACTCCTAGAGCCAAGGGAGGGAGAGTAAACAACAGATATCATCATGAAACTCCTACTCCTTCTTCTTCTCCTTTGTCTTGTCCATATTTTCATGCAAATTTTCAAAATACTAATAATGCAATACCTTTTCTGTGAAAAATGTGAAATTAAAGCTCACCTTTTTTCAAAGCTCACAGCAATGTAGTTCTGAAATTTAAATATTTTCTAAAATTATCATTATTAGGAATAATCTCTTCAATTATAAATATATTAACCAAAAACATTATTTCTTTCAAGCAAAAGTAAAATACTATAAAATATTGAAGTGATTTTAACTCTCAGGAAACTGCAATGCTCTACCTCAGTTTCAAACATAATAATTCATTCATTTATGCATTATTCACTTTCACTTATTTAATGAACAACTATTCAGTGCTAGAGACTGTTATAGACTCCAGGGAGAAGCAATATAACAAAATAGACAGGCTCTCTATACTCTTAAAGAGTTTGTATTATAATCGCGGGGCAGGGAGCTGAAATGGGAAAGACGGACAATAAGTATAAACAAAGAATCAATTCAATTACAGAGAATGAGAAGTGCTTTGAAACAAAAATAAACAGAGTGGGGACTCAAAGGACATAGGGATAGAGTGTTCAGGAAAGGGGGCAACCCCTCTAAATGAGGTGGTATAGACATCCCAGAAGGATGGGAATGAGCCATTCAGGTGATAATGGGGGTGAGGAAATACTCTTCCAGGCAGTGAGATTTGGAAATGTAAAGGCTCTGGCTGGGAAAGCACTTGGCATGTTCACAGATCACAAAGTAAGTCAGTGGTTGGGTTATATAAAGGAAAGAAGTGAATGCAAGAGTGCATTTCCAAAGCTTTATGGGTAGTGAGAAGGTTGTATTCAAAACCAATCCAGTACCTTTGGACCCAGGAGTCTTACTATTACCCTAAAGCAATAAAACAGCTCGTTATTTTCACCAGCAAAATGAATTTACTCAGCAACAGCAAAGAATTGCAACTCAGGATATGCAATTCATGGTGAACCACAGGCAAGTCTGGACAACAAAGGAAAGGACCATTGTTTTTTTTTTCTTTTTGTTTTTATTATTATTATGTGTTTTTTTTTTTTTTACTTTACAATATTGTATTGGTTTTGCCATACATCAACATGCATCCGCCCTGTGAAGTGAGTCAGAAAGAAAAACACCAATACAGTATAATAATGCATATATATGAAATTTAGAAAGATGGCAACGACAATCCTGTATGTGAGACAGCAAAAGAGACACAGATGTATAGGAAAGGACCATTCTTGACAGAGGAGAAAAGAGAGTTGAGAAGGGCTGTTATAAAGAGTCCATTGGAGGAAACTGGGAGTTTGCAGTGACTTTTGGGCTGAGTTGTGACAGACTCTCATTGGCTGGGGGTGTTGCCAGGCAAGGAAAATTCTTTCTTCCTCCTGCTGAGTAGTAAGATAGTAACCTTCTTTCTGTTGGAGATGCAAAATGTATTTCTTCCTGTTGGGTCTGCTACTGAGGTGGAGTTGTAGGGAATGATGACTCCCTCTTCTGGCCTCCTAGGTCCATTTTAAATAAGGTTTCTATGAAACAAAAAACACTAATTGGAAAAGATACATGTATCCCAATTTTAATAGCAGCATTATTTATAATAGCCAACATATGGACGTAATCTAAGTGTCCATCAACAGATAAAGAAGATGCGCCATGTATAAATGCAATGGAATACTACTCAGCCATAAAAAGGAATGAAATTTTGCTATTTGCAACAACATGGATCAAGAGTATTTTTCTTACGGCAGTAAGACAGACAGAGAAAGACAAATACTGTATGTTATCGCTTGTATGTGGAATCTAAAAAGTAAAAGAATGAACATAACAAAATCAAAATGACTCATGGAGAACCAACTAGTGGTTTCCAGTGAGGAGAGAGAAAGGGCAGGTAGAGGATTAAGAGGTACAAAATATTATGGATAAAATAAATGAGCTACAGGGATATATTATATAACCCAGGGAATATAGCCAATATTTCATAATAAATAACTTTAAGTGGAGTATAATCTATAAAACTATTGAATCACTATGCTATATACCCAAAACTAATACAATATTATAAATCCTCTGTACTTCAATTTTAAAAATTGTATCCACAAAAATAAATAAATAAATAAGATTTCTGTGTCTTAATTTTCACATTACCCACTTGTGAACAATCAGAGGAGAAAGCTACGACAATCTGGTGGCTGTTTTGATTTCTTCTTTTTTGTTGGCTCTGTCCTATGGCTGATTGAGTTTACTGATGCAACGTTTTTCAAATCCCACCCAAAGCTCCTGGCCCAATTTAGGCCTTCACCATTTTTCACTTGGCCTGTTGAAGAAACTCTGAGCTCTGGACTCCTGCTGTTACTTTAGTCCTTCAGACTAAAGTTTTTCCAGTCTGCTGCAAAGTTAGCTTGTTAAGGTACCTCTGACCAGGCCACTTGAACTCAGACAACCTCAGAAGCTCCCAGATGCTCAGACTGCTGGACCTCCAAAGGAAAGACTCTCACAATCTAGCCCCAGTTTGCATTTCCTGCTTCACCTCCTGTATTAGTCTCCTAGGACAGCACTAACAAAGTACCACCGACAAGGTGACTTTAACAACAAATTTTATTGTACCACAAGTTTGTGGAAGAGTTGGTTCCTTTTGAGGGCTGTGGGAGAAGGATCTGTTCCAACCTCTTTCCTTGACATATAGCTGGCTGTCTTCTCCCCGAGTTTCTTTACATCACTTTCTCTCTATGTGTGTCTGTGTCCGAATCTCTTCTTGGAAGGACACCAGTCATACTGGCCTAGGGCCCACCCTAATGAGCTAGTTTTAACTTGGTTACTTCTGTAAGGACTCTCACTCTAAGTCACTTTCTAAACTACTGGGGGTTACAACTTCTACATATATATTTGGGGGAAAACACAGTTCAACCCATAACACCTCCCATCTCCCAACCAATATTTTTTCATCCTATGCTCTGCTCCCATTTAACATTCAGTTCCCCAAATCATCCTATATTCTTTGATACCACCAGGGGTCTCTTGACTCTTTTCTTTCTGCATATGGAACATCCTTCATATCTTATTCAATATGGTGAAATCTTTCCAAAATAAGCCAATCTCAAAAGTTATGACCTCTATCCTTATCTTCCCCCAATGCACACATTTCTACAGTTGGAAGAAATGGCCTCTCCCACTTGTGTTTTTGTACCGATTGGTTCATAGCCAGACATGACTTGTGATGCATTTTATTAATTAGTTTGGGGTGCATCCATCTCCCCAGATAGAGTGTGGTGAGCTGCTCCATGCCTTCTATGTAATAAATCATCAATAAATGCTTAACGGACCACACTGCATGGCATTGCTTTTACTCTTACTCCCTTGGTTTTCGCTTTAGAAACATTTTTGTTGGAGACTTTTGACAGTGACAAATGGCATTATCAAAATAATGATGGAGACAGTGTGATGGATCATGTGTCAGACTCTACAGTTTCTTTTATATACGAGGTATTGACCAGCTGTGTGATTGAGGAAAATAAAAGTATTATCTATTGGATGAGTGGTTGGACTTGACAACCTTTAAGCTCTCTTCCCCACCCCCAACATGTTATGATAGAATTTTCAGTTGGATTTGAATAGCTGTTTAATTACTAACCCATCCCAGACCTCCCATAAACAATACTTTATTACCTAGCTTTTAAAGATGCAATGAATAATAATCCAAAGCATTAACCAATGAATAAAGGAACCCCGTGGTCAAATGAGTTTGACTAAAGCTAAATTACAAATCTCCCTCTTGAAGACAACAATGATGTCAATATATTAAAGACTGAAAAATCCAGCAGCAAAGAACTTTTTAAATGTGCTCCAATATTTTCCTCACACATTTGAATATACAAAATTATATATATACACAAATAAATAATGAATAAATTTATAAAGTGTTTCAGTTCAGTTCAGTTCAGTCACTCAGTTGTGTCTGACTCTATGCGACCCCATGAACCGCAGCACGCCAGGCCTCCCTGTCCATCACCAACTCACGGAGTCCACCCAAACCCATGTCCATCAAGTCGGTGATGCCATCCAACCATCTCATCCTCTGTCGTCCCCTTCTCCTCCTGCCCTCAATCTTTCCCAGCGTCAGGGTCTTTTCCAATGAGTCAACTCTTCACATCAGGTGGCCAAAGTATTGGAGTTTCAGCTTCAACATCAGTCCCACAAATGAACACCCAGGACTGATCTCCTTTAGGATGGACTGGTTGGATCTCCTTGCAGTCCAAGGGACTCTCAAGAGTCTTCTCCAACACCACAGTTCAAAAGCATCAATTCTTGGGCACTCAGCTTTCTTTATAGTCCAACTCTCACATCCATACATGACCACTGGAAAAACCATGGCCTTGACTAGACGGACCTTTGTTGACAAAGTAATGTCTCTGGAGTAAGCGTCTTTTAATTTCATGGCTGCAATCACCATCTGCAGTGATTTTGGAGCCCAGAAAAATAAAGTGAGCCACTGTTTCCACTGTTTCCCCATCTATTTCCCATGAAGTTGTGGGACCAGATGCCATGATCTTAGTTTTCTGAATGTTGAGCTTTAAGCCAACTTTTTCACTCTCCTCTTTCACTTTCATCAGGAGGCTCTTTAGTTCTTCTTCACTTTCTGCCATAAGGGTTGTGTCATCTGCATATCTGAGGTTATTGATATTTCTCCCGGCAATCTTGATTCCAGCTTGGCTTCCTCCAGCCCAGAGTTTCTCATGATGTACTCTGCATATAAGTTAAATTAGCAGGGTGACAACATACAGCCTTGACGTACTGATTTTCCTATTTGGAACCAGTCTGTTGTTCTATGTCCAGTTCTAACCGTTGCTTCCTGACCTGCATACAGGTTTCTCAAGAGACAGGTCAGGTGGTCTGGTATTCCCATCTGTTTCAGAATTTTCCACAGTATCAAGTGTTTATTTGCATGTAAATATGTATGTGTATTTACATACAGTTAAAGTGCATGTTGAGTATGTAAATACAGGCATAAATGCAGATAGATATATAGATAGCAATATTGTAAATAGGCATTTCATCACAAGAAACTAGTGTCTGTGAAGTCAACTTTAGGAAAAGTGGACCCAACAACATTTATTGACTTTAATAAAAAAAAAAAAAAAAAGGCTGTTTTATTACGAGTAGTCATTTATATTTCTTTTTTAGTACTATATGCTTGTATTTTTCCCCCAGTATACACATACATGTATTCAAGGGAGGAATATAAAACTCATTTCTCCACCTAATTCCTCCTTAAAGATATAACAGCAAGAGTCCTGAACTTCTGAAGACAATGTAAAATTGGTGAGTATAATTTCAAGATAAAATTGTTAGCACGTTAGGTAACAGATTCTTGTAATATTTGCTCAGCAGACATTGTGATTTTGGAAGAGCTTTACATTAGATCTCTGACTCATGAGAATTTTGCAAATGATGATTGTGATAATCAATTTTGTCTGTCAGTTTGACTGGCTCTAGCTCCAGGTTATTCAATCAAACACTAATCTAGGTGCTGCTCTGAAAGTATTTTGTAGATGAGATAGACATCCATAATCAGTTGACTTTAAGTAAGAGACTTTGTCTTCGATAATCTGGGTGGACCTGACTTAATCCATTGAAAGATTTTAATTGCAGCTGAGGCCTCCCTGATAAAGTGCAAGTTGTACATGTGTCATCAGCCTCCACTTGAGCCCGTGGATTCCAGGAGGGCCTTCCTGATGGATCTTATGATCCTGATGGCCCATCTTATGGACCTGAGACTTGCCTAGACAGTCCCCACAATTGCATAAGCCAGTTCTTTGCAATAAATCTTTCAGCATGTATCTCCTACCAGTTCTGCTTCTCTGAATAAGCACTGATTGATACCAAGGTGATGTGTCTTCTATGACCACCACCTTACACTTTATTTTGCTTTTTTTGATCAGGAGACTTTGAAGGGCAGGGAGCAAGTCTCATTCATCTTGATGGCCCAGTACTCATGGGACTTGGCAGACTAGAGCTCAGTAAATATACACTGAATGAAGTAATTAATCAACACAGGCCAAACCTATGGCAAAGACATTTAAATAGGCTTTTCTGTGCCTCTATATGGTTTTATAATAACCCACTGAGGTCATATTTTTGTGGTTTCGCTGATAAAGGAAAATAATTCTATTTTTCTCTATCCTTCTGTGGAATGAAAGAAAAATATAAAAGCACTATAAACACAAGCCTCAGCTAATTATTAGGGAAATTACATGGAGCAAGCACAACAAACAAAATAGTTTCAAGGGTAATAACACTGTGACATTTTATATAACTATATACTTTTGTAACAGAAAGCTTTCTTTCCAACTTTATGATAAAAATTCATAATTTTGTAAATAAGACTAATTTCTTATCACACTCTAAAATGCAGGTGTATCATCAGGGGAAAACCTAGAGTTTCAAAGGGACTGTGTTGGTAAGAAAGAAAGAAAAATAGTATAATTTTCATCAAATGTGTATGTCATAGATGCTGCCCTGGATTAGTTTGAAATCCCAACAAAAATATCCTCCTTCAACAAGAGGTCAAGTGATTGTGATAAAGTGAAATAGGCTTATGAATGTGCAGAGGATGTGTGTGTGAGGGTGTGGAAGATAAATATATGTTGTTCAAGAAAAGAGAAATGAGGAAATTAATTCACAGTAGAGTTCTACTATATGACAACCTTGGTGATATTGAGAGAGAATGACACAAGTTATGCGTTTTACTCATGTAATCATGTAAGTCCCATGAGATAGGTTTTGCTTGTGATATTTCCCAGATGAGGCTTAGATAGGTTGAATTATTGGGATGATAATCACAGAGTCAGACACGACTTAGCAACTGAACAACAACCACTGGTTAGTTAAAAAGGCAAGATGTGAATTCAGGGCTTGACTCTGAGGTTGATGCTCTTTTCACTACATAAATGTTTTCCTTGCATTTCATTGCACTTTATACTTGATAAACTCTTTAATATTGTTTGGGTTGCAGACTCATGCATGCTCAATTGCTTCAGTCATGTGTCTTTGCGATCCCATGGACCATAGCCTGCCAGGCTCCTCTGTTTATGGGATTCTCCATACAAGAATACTGGAGTGGATTGCCAGGCCCTCCTCTAGGGGATCTTCCCAACCCAAGGATAGAACTTGTGTCTTCTGGGTCTCCAGCATTGCAGGTGGATTCTTTCTTTTTACTGTTTAGCCACTGGGGAAGGTGGATTAGGTGTTACAAAAAATCACACACTATTTCCCATGCCCATCTCTTAAGAAAAGAGAAAAAAAAGTTAGATGGAGAACAAGTATCCTTTTTATTATAAGTAAAAGTGGAAGAGAGAAACCAGCTGAAATGGGCATCCACGTTAGGGTTTTCCAATTCTGACCCCCAAATCTGGATATGGGAAGACCACATAAGGGATAATGTAGACAAGTAGATCAGACACTGTTACTCAGAACTGTTGGACCACATGCCTTCTGCTTTATTAGTATAGATTCAGAACTCCAGCCCATCCTTCAGAAACCAGGCTTAGCCTCTGATTCACATGTGCTAGCCAAATGGAAGAGCAAAGCAGAAACAGTTATCCTGTTGGCAGGCAGAGCCAAAGGGAGAAACTGGAAATGGATTCAGCTCTGAATATCCACCCTCTTTCCAATCTCAGCAGTCAAAGTCACACTTCTCCACAGGAGACGAGTGAGTGAGTCAGAAAGATCAGAAGCATACCTTCTGAAATGTCCCCTCGGGTAAGAGTGGTGGAGCCCCACTCCACCAGCACTCCTCACCTTGCTAGTTACAGAAATGTAGGCAGTGAGAATTGCTGCTGCTGCTGCTGCTAAGTCCCTTCAGTCGTGTCCGACTCTGTGCGACCCCAGAGACGGCAGCCCACCAGGCTTCCCAGTCCCTGGGATTCTCCAGGCAAGAACACTGGAGTGGGTTGCCATTTCCTTCTCCAATGCAGGAAAGTGAAAAGTGAAAATGAAGTCACTCAGTCGTGTCCAACTCCTAGCGCCCCCATGGACTGCAGCCTACAAGGCCCCTCCGTCCATGGGGTTTTCCAGGCAAAAGTACTGGAGTGGGGTGCCATTGCCTTCTCCGAGTGAGAATTGAGGCCCTTTCTAGTATCTTTCAACCATGTCAATCAGAATGTAGCTACGTTACTGGATGCAGATAAGGGAGCATTGGAAGAGTAGCATTTCATCTGGGACAATCTTACTCCCACTTTTATGAGGTGATTCCCCTTACCACTGCCTCTTTGGAAGAGCAGGAGGACAGCTAAGCTTTTCCTTAGAGAAGGCTCTGAAATTATGTTTTGTTTTTTTTTTAAATTGATTAGTTAAGCACCAAAGTCAAGTGCCACCCATGGTTGCAAATTCATTTCTGAGTCTATTTATCATCCAAAATTTTGCCCAGTAAGTTATTCTACATGGCTTCCCAGAACTATACAATGTATATTAGTTTCCTAAGGCTGCCAAGACAAGTAACCACAGACAGACTGGGTGATTTAAAAAAATAATTTTTTTTTTTTTCTCAAAGTTTTAATGATGGGAGTCTGAAGACAATCAGAGCCATGCTCCATCTGAAACCTACTCAGGGAATCCTTCTTTGCTTCTTCTAGCTTCTGGTGTTTGCTGACAATACTTTAAGTTCCTTGGCTTACAGATACCCAACCCCAATCACTCTCTCCATCACTACATAGCTCTCTTCTCCACTTGTAGATTTGTGTCTTCACATGGTGATCTCTCTCCTATAGTCTTTTCTTCTTGTTGTAAGGATATAGTCATATTAAATTAAGTGCCTATCTTATTGCATTATATGGGGCTTCCCTGGTGGCTCAGATGGTAATGAATTTGCCTAAAATGCATGAGACCTGGGTTCAATCCCTGGGTCTGGAAGATCCCCTGAGAAGGAAATGGCAACCCATTTCAGTATTCTTACCTGGAGAATCCCATGGACAGAGGAGCCCAGCGGGCTACAGAGCATGGTGGGTTGCAAAGAGTCAGACGTGACTGAGTGACTAATGCTTTCCTTCACTTTTACTTTCTTTCACTGTATTATACCTCTTAACTTAACCGGCCATATCTGCACTGACCGTATTTCCAAATATGTTTGTGTTCTGAGTACTGAGAGTTAGAACTTTAACACATATTGTGGAAGGACACAATTCAGCCCATAATACAAAGTCATTGCATGAATACCTAAAGGTGCTAAGACAATAAAACATCAGCAACCCATCCAAGAGCTCCAGATGTGGACAAATATTTACATTCCTAGAGAAAAATTAAGGCTTCAAAATCAAATGTTCCTGCTCAATGATGTGACAATGCAAAACTCCTGAAGTTAGGGTCCCAAATTTATCTCATTCTGCTGTATCTCCACCAGAACATCTATGTTGTGTGCTTCCAGGAGTCCTCCAGCACAACCAGGAATGAAGGTGATCTTCCACTGAATTGTTCATAACAAAGAATTAGTTCAATACAGTTTCTTTTGTGTTTTCCCTTCTCAAAAGTCTGAAGAGTTTGTAGGACCCACAGATAATTACAATACCCCCAAGTCCACATAATTTAGAGAACAAGACAAACCCCAGTACCAAAAGCAAGATTAATTCTCCCAACTCAGCATGGGTACGATCCTAATAAAGAAGCAAAAATCCTAATAAGTGGTAGATTACTCTATGTCTGATGCTTTCCAGCAGGTCCACTACTTATAACTATGGGACTGGAGCAAGAAGACATATAAATGGAGGCCTTCATACCGTTGTTTAAACATTCAAAAGTTATCGATCAAGTTAACAAGCTATGAAATACAATATGTTCTATCCTCCTACCTAGACAAAAATATAACCTGGAAGTCAAATTAGAATTTGGAATTCTCAAACTTTTCTGTGTTCTTATTCTAATCATCTTTTTAAGAGCATTAGACCCCAGGGCATCCCTTTTCTCCTCTACCCTGTGATCATGGAGTTAGTCTCAGCAGTCCCCTCCAATTTATTTTCAGTTTTTGGATCTACCTCAGTTTCTCTGTTTCCAGAGTTACACACTTTGCCTGAGTTCTGGTTCCAAGTTCTGGTTCATCTAAAATATCTTCAGTTTGGTTAATTTGCTCTTTCAGGTCTTTGCACTCTTCCCACATTCACCTGCCCCCTGAGAGAAGACATTCTAGATAAAATCCATCTTTGGTAAACTTGTGGCCTTTAGATTTGTGATGGCAACTTTTTCTCCTCCTTTGTTCACAGAAACTTTCCCCATGGATCAAGAACACCACTAATCTCAACCTGTTTATCAATAAAACTACACTACTCTACCAGGGTTGAAGCAAGTGTCCAGGCATCTAGAATAAAAACCATTGTCAGAGTTTTCATAATTGACAAGTCTAGAGCCAAAGTGGAGTAATGTGATGGAAAGGTGGGGAGAATTAATGACCCTAGGACTCTGTGAAAAATCCACACACAATCAAGATGTGTGTCTTTCAGAGTCCCATAATCAACCCTCTTTACAGGTAGTTCACAGAAAAGAGAGTGAGAGAGAAAAGAAACGGAATAGGGGCAGCTAATTTATTATCCTTTATAGGCTCATATCTAAAAATCAGTCTTTTGCCTGTTCCAGTAGAACTTAGCTGCCCTTTGCATTTTCAAGTCCTGTTTTGAAGTTCTAGGGGAGAACGCAAAAAAGCAACAACAATAAAGATATTGTGACAAATACAGATAGAGAAAAAGTCAGCATGCTGCAGATCTGCTCATTTGAAGTGAGCTTTAAGGAGAAATAAAAATAGCCTTTTCCTTATAATCTAATCACTTTCTCAGTTAAGCCTGAAAGGTCAAAGCCAGTTTTAAAAGTCAGTTCATTCAATCCCCATGTGACTAGGCTCAGCATGGCCCAGGTGAGTTTCAACAACAAAAACAACAACAAAATTTTAAAACGTTGCTCATTGTTCTCTCTGGTCCTTACTCACACACAAAGAAAAAGAGGTGTGGTGACAGACGGGGTGGGGGTGGGGCATTCAATTCCTTCCAAAGAAATAAAAAGAGGTTGAAGAAATAGTCAGCATTGTCCACTTACATCATGACAATGTCTCTTGTGGTTTTACAGGTGAGAAAACCACTTGCCTTTGCATCACAGGCTGAACCACGCTGATTTTACTGAGGATGAGCAAAGATCTGCATTGGTACTTTGAGCTAAACAAGAACAAAGGAAGGCTTTTTCTTCTCTCAAGATTTATCTTGCGGGAAGGAGAATAGTTCTAAATGATGACCCTTTTTGGTTCTGAGAATATATGAATCTAAGGTTATCAATTTCTCTGAACCAAGACAATAACAATTAGGTTATCTTGGAAATTTCTCTATAAGTAAGAGAAATCATTCAACTGGAGGAGTGGACAAGACATCAGGGAGAAGGTGACATTTGAAATAGGAGAGGGTGGATTGACGTTTATACTCTTTGACTCATGTAACTATTTCTCTATAATTCAACTTATTTTGCTCAAAAGCACCATTTCCTACCTTTTGGGCAGCAATGGATTCAATTTGATAATCTCCAGGTCCATCCATGTTGCTGCAAATAGCATTATTCCATCCTTTTTAATGGCTGAGTAATATTCCACTGTATAAATGCACCACATCTTCTTTATCTGTTCACCTGTTGATGGACATTTAGGTCGCTTCCATACCTTGGCTATTGTAAATAGTGCTGCAATGAACATTGGGATGCATGGATCTTTTCAAATTATGGTTTTCTCTGGGTATAGGCCTAGGAGTAGGATTGCTGGGTTATATGGTAGCTCTATTTTTAGTTTTTTAAGGAACTTCTGTATTTTTCTCCATAGTGCTAAGTCACTTCAGTCGTGTCCGATTTCTCCCTAGTAGCTGTATCAATTTACATTCCCACCTACAATGTAGGAAGATTCCCTTTTCTCCACACCCTCTTCAGCATTTATTGTCTGTGGGTGGGATGAAGGGAGAGTAAGAACTATAGTTTGACTTCAGTTTAGGTTTAAATCATACTATGAAGAGCCATGATTATAGAGTTTATTCAATAAACTAGGAGGAACCATTAAAATGCTTAGCTTTGTGAGCAATGTAACTGAACCAAGTCTGGGGGAAAAAAACTTACTGAAATCGTCCCCCATAGGAACTCAGAATAGATGTGACTTTGGCGGGGGGGGGAATCATAATTTACAGAAATAATATATGGACAAAGGAGTACTGCATTCTAGAAAATATCCCTTTCCCAAACCTGAACTAATAAATTTTACCCAAAAGACCATAGAACTCTCTCAAGTAAAAACTGTTATTTATATCACTAGGCATACACATAGTCTTGAGAAGTACAAGACACATCAAGACATTTTTTTTTAAGAATATTAAATATAGGTCATTCACAAATTCCCCTGACTGATCACACCAAATGTGTTCAAGTTATGCTTCGATGACTTACACTCTGACAGCCTGGCATGACTTCCGAGTGACAGCAGCTGAGATGTGCTTTAAAAATAGATTTTCTTTAATTGGATTCCAAATCAATTAAAATCCCATTAGGAGCATAATTGTAGTGATACAAATCATAAAATGATATCTTTTAAAATAAACTAAAATTCAGGGGGTTCTGGTGTAATTATGGCTTGATACACATAGACAGCATCATATTTTTCAGTCACCACCTGCCCAGAAGCAGGTAGATGTTTCCATTACTGAAGAAGGAAAAATTGGAAAAGTGTGTCAGCTGCAGATGTGGGCACCAGTAAAATGTATAGATCCCCACTGGTTCACTTGTAAGAAAATCAAAAACCTTGTAGATATTTCATCATGGTTTTGGACACATTCTACATCCTTTCTATCAACTAATTAACCAGTAAGAACATACTGAGCAACACCCTCTACTACTTACTTTTACCCATTATTCAAGATCCAACTCACATCCTGTTCTTTCAACAAAGCTAAGCCGCTTTCCTCAGCTGCAGTTACCAGTTGGCTCTTTAGAAGAAGGATGATACAGTCCTTTGGCTTTTATCACTTCAAAATTCTCTTTAACAAAGACTCGGTCCTTGTTCTCAAAGATGGTCACACACCAGCAGCAGCAGCATCACCTGGGAGCTTGCCAGAAATGCTCAGTCTCGGGCCCCACTCAGATCTACTGGATCAGAACAGCAGTGTGACAAGATGCTCAGGTGGTTTGTCTAGACATTAAAGTTCGAGAAGCAGTAGTACACTTTGCCTTGTCCTTAGTGGAGTGCCTTGGAAAGAACTAATTCTCAACGTACAATTTTAAATAAATTCTTTTACAATTCTGATGTATTAGCAAAATTACATTAAAAAATTGAGCCCATTTTTTCCTATATTAAGGGCATCCTTTGCTTCTGAGTGGTAAGAATTAAATGAGACAATTACATATAATGTGCTTATACAAGGCAATTACATTTAAAGCATTTAGAGTGCCTATCATTGAGCTTATTAAATGTTACTTAATAACATCATTATCTGGACTCTTTTGCCAATTGGTTTCTTTACCCATATAGGCATGATCTCCCTATTTTGGTCGATGTATTCCAATATAACTTGGTTGAATTTTGCTTTCATTTTAAAAGGAGCGAAATGACACAATATTGCAGAATCATTATTTTAAAAACCAGTGGAAAAGGCAATGGAAACACGAACTTTTTCTCTTGTAGCAAATGACTGTGAGCCTTAATGTGAGGAATACAATTAGTATGATCATCGTATAGAACATTTAAGTATCCACGGGGTATCTGAGAAAATTCAGAGCCCACAGAAAAGATGTATCTTCTACCCAGCATAGTGCTACAAAAATGATTTTTGTGAGGGAGTAGGAGAAATCTTCCTTCAACCAAAGGAAATTTCAATTTTCACTCATCACCTTGTCAATCTTGCTCTTAAAAATCTCTTTAAAAGAAGATATTTAGGAGAAAAAAAAAAAACTTTGTTTTAGAAAAAGTGGACATTTCCAGTTTCTGGAATGAGTCTTGAAGTAAAGCCCATATAAAAATGAAGTACATAGTTTAATTGTCCTTTTATCAGATTGGGGGTGGGTGTGCCTGATAAGATTCCCTTCAGCAGCCTATTGACTCTTTCAACCTTGCCTCTTGAAACCTTTCTGAACACAGGAGCTGATACTGCAGGTTTTATATTTATAATGATTAATTAATTCTGCACTAAGCAATGTTCTTGACTGCAAGAACAAAATCCACTTTAGAAGGCCTAAATGACAGCTTGCCTAAAATAATTAACACTCATACTGATAGAATTGAAATGTTCTTACTCTACCTATGCAGATTTCAGCAGTTTAATTACTAGTATTTCTAATTGTTCTAGAATTATAATAAAAATAAAGAGAGTTTGATAAAACAATAGTCCTAGTTGCTCAGTCATGTCCATCTCTTTGTGACCCCATGGACTGTAGCCCACCAGGCTCCTCTATCCATGGAATTCTCCAGGCAAGAATACTGGAGTGGGTTGCCATTTCCTTCTCCAGATAAAGCAATGGTGCCAATGAGAAAAATCAAGCCAGGGATAGGAAATGAAAAAACAACATTTAAATGTGGACACACTTAAAATTATTATATACACAACAGGCACAAACAGGTATTTTGGTTTGGTGAGCCACAAACAAAAAGATGGTGCCGATTATGGTCTAGGCTTGGAGAGAAAGCTCTGAGAACACCATTGTAACTCTCGGGAACTAGTAACTCTCTGGCACCCCAGTGAAGTACTATGTAACTGTGGCTTCTGAATGTCAGCGATTTACCATTTCCTTGAAACTCCTTGGCCCTGACTGTCAGCTTTGACTATTATCTAGTTCATCATGGGACTTTAAAATCTACAAATTTAAGAGTTCTGACATCTGGTTCGCGTGACTTAAGCAAATAAAAGAGGCAGAAGCATGTGATACTGCCTCTTGCCTTTTCCTGTGAATCTCTGAGTAGAGTTCATAAAATTACTCTACAAGTGGAAGCTTTCAACCGAAGCAAACTCAGGGTAGTGCCTGTCAGATTACGTCTCTATAAAGTGACAGCTTTGCTGATAAAACACTTTGATGGCATCCTCACACTTTTCACTCTCCCATCTCTCAGTTTCATATTCCCTAAATATGTAGTAAATGAAATCTAAATATTTCCTCCTGTTCTCCATAAAATCCTCACTACCTTTTAAAAGTTTGCTTTGAAAAAGGTAAAAGCAACCGAGTTCCTATTTTGAGTGAACAAATCAGTTTTTTTTCTTAAAAGCAAAATAATATAGACCCTTCTTTTCTTTGTAGATTTAGCCAATGTAATCCAGAATTTCACTGACAGGATTGATTCATAAAATCTTTGATCACATTTTCCTTTTTGTTAGTTATACTATGGCAATCTTGCTGTGGCTAGCAACTTCAATGCCTTCCGTAGCTTGGAGAATTATCCAAATTGACAGAGCTGTTGTCTAAAGCTCCCCAATCCAATGTGGTAGCTGCTAGCCTCTTGTGGATTTTAATCACTATTTGAAGTGTGGCTAGCTCCCTTTAGGGGCTTCCCTGGTAGCTCAGTCTGTAAAAGACCACTTGCAATGCAGGAGACCCAGGTTCAATCCCTGAGCCAGAGAAGATCCCCTGGAGTAGGAAATGGCAACCCACTCCAGTATTCTTGCCTGAGAAATCCTGTGGACAGAGGAGCCTGGCAGGCTGCAGTCTATGGGGTCGCAAAAATTCAGACATGATTTAGCAACTAAACTGCCACCACCGGCCACCATTGAGATGTGCTAGAAGTTTAAAATGCATAATGGATTTCAAAGACCAAGCACAAGAGGAAAAAACAGTATATAAACTCATTAGGCATCTCCCATACATGGTTGAGTAAAAATATTTTAGATATAGCAAGTTCGAAAATGAAATTAATTTCACCTCTTTCTTTTTTTAAAAAAACACCAACATTTAAAGAAAAATAATTTTATTTTTTACTTATTTATTTTTGGCTATGCTGGGTCTTCACTGCTGTGCCAGCTTCTCTAGTTGTGGCAAGTGGGAGCTACTCTCTAGCTGCATGGGAGGTTCTCACCACGGTGCCTTCTCATGCTGCAGAGCTCAGGCTCTAGGTACACAGGCTCGGTGGTTGTGGTGCACGGTTGCCCCGAGGTATGTGAAATTTTCTTTGCATTGGCAGGCAGATTCTTAACCACTAAATCACCAGGGAAATCCTCACTTCTATTTTTTTTTTTTAATTTGTTTTAAAGTGACTACTAGATAATATTAAATCACAGCTGTCTCTTATTTTGAGGGCTCCCATCCTATTTCTATTAGACAATAGTGGTATCAAGAGAGCTCTACACTCAATATTTTACAAACTCCACCTCTGTATGTTCTTAGTACAGAAAGAGAGTAGACCTTGGAATCTGAGAATCAAGGATTTAGACCTTCTTTCTGGGTTTTTCTATCAATGAAAATCAGAATACTCACTTCTCAGAGTTACTGTAAACAATAAATAAATAAGCTCTCAATGGGTCAAAGGTAATGTCTAGCAATGGTGTAGAAGAAAGAGTTTGAATTTGTCTCACTGGACAGAATAACACCTTGGAATATGTGCTTCTTCCCAGCATCATAGTTTTGGGTCAGGTAACCTCCCAGCATCAGTTTTTTTCACCCACAAAAAAAAGTGATGACACAGGCTTGCCAGGTCGTCACGGTGACAGCACAGGGCTCAACGAATAGAGGTCATTATTAAGCGTCTCCATAAGCACAATTATATTCCTTCTGCTTTTTACAGTTTGCTGCTTAGCAGGTGCCAGGGATGGTTTTAACGAATTTCAGATACATTGTACAATTTAGTCCTCACCACCATGATCACAATGATGGTAAGAGCTGCAGCTTGTAGAGACTTGACCGGGCACTGAGCAAAGTGTCTCACTGCGTCACCTTACAGCCTCACTGGTAAGGAAAATGGAGACAAAAAGCATTTTTAGACACACTTTACGGATGAGAATATTGAGACTCAGAGAGGCTGAGTCATCTCCCAAAGTCCCAAAGTAGGAGACAGATCTTAGCATCACGTGCGTTCGTTTTAAGTTGTTTTCTAGATCACTGCAACACTGAGTCTGCCAGCGTCCTCTCTCCCTTCATGGCTTTGTTCCTTCCTGCCCTTTTTCCTTTCCTTCCTCCTGTCTTTTCCTTCCTCCTGCCCGTCCTATTCTTCCTTTCTCTATGTCTCCTTTTCTTTTATTCTCTCTTCTCTCCAATCACTGTCAAGGTGCCTCTTCAGACGTGAATACATTTTTTGTCTTTTCCTCCCAGCAATGTCTAGTTCAGTGGATCAAATAACTGTTTAACTTGTCTTAAGCATCTCTATCAAAACCATCTCTGTCTGTGATGTTGTGTTCGTACTTTTAATCGTAAATTAAGATGTGGTGTGTTACTGTTTCTCTAACATATCACAGGGGCTTTGTGCTGCCGTAGAGGTGCCTCTGGAGTTGCACTCACTGACTGTCAGATGTCCAGGCAAAACAGTCACAGAGCACTGCCGCCAGGTTCCAAACTGACAATAAATATGCATGACCTTACAGTATAGACAGAGAGTCCAGCACTAAACAGCATATTGGACGTTATCTAACTTCTGTGTTTGACACCACCACCATCATCATTTCTACATTTTATAAATAAAATAATTCTGCCCCAGAAAGATTTTGACTTGATTTTCACTTTCATATAACTATTTGGCCATTAAGGTCTACAGTTAATCCTATGTTCTTTATATTATACTAGTCTATACTCCAAGCTTAATTATCTTGAATAAATAGCTAAAATCCTATTTTTAAATAGAAAGTTCCATTCAAGAAAATAAAATCCAGGGAAAGCAAAGCAATACTAAAATTTTTGTGGCTGAAACCCATTATTACTTTTTTACCTACATTGCTATATTACTATATCTATATTACTATCTAATTATCTATATTACTCTTTATGTATATCTCCTGACCCTATTTTAAACTGTTTCCTTGTCCCATAGCCAAGCCTTCCTTTGCTCCAAACTTTAGAGCAGAAAAGAACAAACTGCCTTTCCCCAAGGCTTGACCTTTCAGCATCCAATGGAAAATTGGTCACTTCATTTCAGAGCTGCAAATCCACCTGCCTAGTGTATGGCACCCCACTCCAGTACTCTTGCCTGGAAAATCCCATGGATGGAGGAGCCTGGTAGGCTGCAGTCCATGGGGTCGCTAAGAGTCAGACATGACTGAGCAACTTTACTTTCACTTTTCACTTTCATGCATTGGAGAAGGAAATGGCAACCCACTCCAGTGTTCTTGTCTGGAGAATCCCAGGGACGGGGGAGCCTGGTGGGCTGCCGTCTATGGGGTCACACAGAGTCGGACACCACTGAAGTGACTTAGCAGCAGCAGTAGCACTGTTATACAAATCAAAACAACAAAGTTATCAAGTCTGGCTAATTTCTCAATCACGCTTGTCTCCTTTCACAAATCTAAGCCCTTGGTCCACGTTAGGTATTATCATTGTACTTAGGACTGGAGCTTTATCATTTTAAAAACCACTCTGGGAAAACATGTGAAGCTGAGTGAAACCCTCTAAGCATTTGGATAAAACTTTACCAATCATCTGTATATCTCTAATAAAGCTTTTCAAACTTGGGAGCATCACTTCCTGTTTATCCACTCTTAGTAACAGTGAGCCGTTTCGCAACACTGGAGGAGGAGTGATTTTTTTTTTTCCTTTTTTAAAATTGGACTATAACTGCCTTACCATGTTGCATTAGTTTCTGCTGTACAACAAAGTGAATCAGCTATATGCATACATATATCCCCTCCCTTCCTCCCCTCCATGCATTTTAAAATGCCTTCCCCAGTAGAGGCATTTCAATCTGAAAGAAGATTTACAAACTCATCTTTGTGGCAGCTTACTCCCACCATGCTTCATACAATTTCCTCACCATCTCTATTTCTTGTCACCTTCCAAAATCAATTATTGTGATTATATCTTCTAAAGAAGGTGGCAGAAATGATCGTTTATTGTTCTACATCTTTAATTCGCTGATGAGAAATGAACTACAAATTTATTAACCTTGACCAGACAGTAATAAATTTGATGGAAATAATGTTAATTTGTAGCAACCACTGTACACGTTGACATCTCTCTAATCTCTGAGGCTGGTTACCAGTCCTTCTGATCCATATCTCTAGCAGAGGAATCTAAATCCTTCCCATCTCATGGGGTCATTAGTTCTTAGGAGAGTTAGATATATTTTCCAATTGTGTGTTCTGGTGAGTGAATGGGGAGAAATCATCAGAACCAGCATCTTTAAACAGCATCAATGGAGTAGCTTTCTATCCCCAGCAGAGGTCTGGGTAGCACATAAAACCAGATAAGTAGAGGCTGCCCTGCCCTCCAGGAGCTTCAATATATATCCATTCTGTGGATACGTAGAGGCATCAAGCATGCATTTCTGCTTCTATGTGCTGGACACAGCGCTCAGTTATACAACATACAAATATTGGGTTTCAACAGCACTTATTACTGCGGTCTCTATTCATGAAGCAAATCCAGTAGAATGGAACTAAGTTTCCTAAGAAAGTATATTTTTAAAACTTGTGTTGATTACCATTTTGCTTCAAGATGGAGCCAAAAATTGAACTTGAATTATAACTCAATGCCTGTCTACAGCCTCTTCCTTTCACATCAATCAAACTGTGGTACAAAGATGCAGATTTCTGAGAGATGTGGGGGTGGATGTCCCAGGGAATAAATACTATACAATACATCAGACATATCCTTTTTATAATGTAGAGAGAATTGTTTAGCTGAAAGGAAATAGATCCCTATTTCTCCCTTAACCCCGGACATAACAGACTAAGTGTGAATGTGTTCCCTTTGAGAGTAATCATTCTTGGATGCCTGATGACCTGACCCACATGTTAAAGGTATTTCACGTTCCTTCCCCTAAAGTCTCTCTTGATTATTTCTCAAGGTCTCCTGGCAGTGTGACATGCCCTCTGAAGTGTTTTCTTGCTTTACTCCAGCCCCTGAATTGAAAACCCATTCTAGAAACTTCTCCCATTTCTGCTTCCTCCAGGATCCTCAGTAAGATCAAAGATGTCCACGTAGGGGTCTGAATCAGAATGTCCATCCTCCCTACATAGTGAGCCAAGGGGCTGAGGGGTCCCAAAACAGCACTGCCCCCTCTCAGGCCTCACATGGGGAGAGATACCATGCCATGTTTCACACAGAAATGAAGAGAAGCATCACCCAGCCAGGTCCACGCAAGTGCTGCTGGGAACCCTGACATCCAGAGTACTCTCACAAATCAACAAAAAATAGTCCACAAAGTCGAACCCACCAGGCACTGAGCATTTCCCCCGCCACCCTTCTTTCCCTCCCCAGCTCCCCTCATGCAAAATCAGGTTATGAAAAACAGATGTCTAGTTCCTGCACAGCTACAGCCAGGCAGGGGCTTCCCAAGATGTAGAAGAACAACTCACCCTTTCTGAGCATTTGATGTAAGCCAGGAGTTGTTTTAAGCAGCTGGTGGGTTTAAATCCTGATTGTGGCTGTGTGACCTTAGGCATATTTCTAAACTCCTCTATGCCTCAGATTCTTCAGCTCTGAAATAAGGATCACACTAATCATAATAACAATAGTACCTATGTCATAGGTTTCCCTGTGCACCAAAGGATTCATACATAAAGGACTTAGACTAACACCAGACACATAACAAGCACACTATTGTTTGAATTGCTAATAATTCTCACAGTAACCCTCCCAGGACCAACATTATTGTCAACTTGCAGATGAGGAAACCAAGGCCTATAGAAGTAATGTCACTTGTCCAGGATAACCCAATAAGTAGGTGACAGACCGGGGACTGAGAGTCAGAGATACCACAACTCAAGCTTTTAACTCCCACTTTTGACTTGTATGCAATAAAATTCAAATATGCTGATTATCTAGCAAGAGTCTTGTAAAATTCCCATTTGAGGCTTCTACTTGATTATCTCCAGTTCTTGCATAGTGGGGGCAACGAGGGATAATAAGCAAAGAGCCCCTAAGCACCAAATTCCCTGGCAGTGCCCTCTACAAAGCCATTTTCTCCTCTCAAGTGCAGTCAGTATTAAGTCCGTAGCACCCAGTGCCGCATCTCTTCAACACCAGTAATTGCCAACCATTTCGCTTGTATTTTTGTCTTGTGTTGTGTTGTCCTGTTTTACTCCCCTCTAGCACAAGTATTGCCTTCATTGCCCACTTCCACACTACAGCTGGACATATGCCCTGAACTTTCTTTTTCGTACTTGATTCCATCAAATAACCTATAACCGAAGTTCGGAAGTAAACTTGGGCAGTGCAGCCCTCCCCCTAGTGGTGATGCAGGGAATATCCTCAATTTGCTTGCATTACAAATGAATAACGTTTTATTAAAAACCTACCTATTTCTTTGAAAGATATTACAAAAAGAAGCAGTAGACGAGTGTAGCCTGTCAAATGAGGATGAAACAGGTTTCTGAGGTGCCCTGAAAACTCAGGTACTTCAGTCATCTGGAGGCTACGTGGAATTAATAAATTGGAGGAGAAGGAGGCTACTGTGTGTATACTCAGTCGTGTCTGACTCTTCGCAACCCCATGGACGGTAGCCCTCCAGGCTCCTTGGCCATGGCAAGAATTTTCCAGGCAAGAATACTGGAGTCGGTGCCAGTTCCTACTCCAGGAATCAACCCGCGTTTCTGGCGTCTCCTTCACTGGCAGGTGGATTCTTTACCATAAGCGCCAACTGGGAAGCCTAAAGGGAGAGTAAGAAAACTCAGATTTACAGGGGAGACCAGGGAAGTGCATTCAAAGTGTGTGCGGGTGTGCTCAGTCATGTCCGACTCTTTGTGACCCCACGAACTGTAGCCCACCAGGCTTCTCTGTCCATGGGATTTTCCAGGCAAGAATACTGAAATGGATTGCCATTTCCTTCTCCAGGGGATCTTTCCGACCCAGGGACTGAACGTGAGTGTCCTGTGTCTCCTGCATTGGCAGGCAGATCTTTTATCTCTGAGCCACCTGGGAAGAGGTGCATTGGAAGTCCCTGATGCAAAAGGGAGTAAGCTGTGTGGGGAAGGTGGGGGAACTAAAAGAAAAACCTGTGAGGCTAGAATTCACAGAAGAGAAAGAATTAGCAAGACCAGCACATGCAAGCTTTTCTAGGCAAAGTTTAGGACTGGGCAGGGGGTGGGGGTGGAGCAGTGCTGTTGTCTAATAGCAATGGGCAGCACTTAAATGTCTTTAGTCAGGGAAATGGCATAATCAGACCAGAATTCTTAGCCAGTCCCTTAAATTCTATCTACCCCATGCTGGAGCTGGGAGTCCTTCCCAATACAGGGGGTTTGTTTTCCCCATTATCCTCATTTCATATTCCTGGACACAGGCTTGACTAAACCAATAGCAGAAGAGACCTGCTCCTTTAACAAGACTGTAAGAGGGATGGTCTCACTGGTAAGTAAGGGATATTTGTAAGTCAGCATTTCCTCCTGGGGGGATGTCAGCTCCATCTGGAAATGGCTGAAGCACTGTTGGAAACATAAGTGTCATGATTCCTCAGCAATCTTCCCCTCTGTGAAAGGAAAAAGTATAGACACTTCTCTGTGGTTACAGTACATTTGCTAATCTGTTTACTTACCCAATGGCAAGGGAGTCCCAGAGAATCTAGGATTTAATGTTGCCAAAATTCTACCTGTCCTTGAGACACTTTTCCATGAAACCCTGCAGGCTGTGATCTGCCCCTTCTTTCTCTGCTCTCCTACAGTAACTGACATCACTATGGAACTGAATAGTCAAACCTTAGTTAACATAGTCCAAAGAGAAACTGTGAGCTCTCTTCCCTGCCCCTAGCCTGCTCACCATGTGGACATACACATAGAGATGAGGATGATGCACCTACAAGCCAAGGATTGTCAGCAAACCACCAGAAGTCAGGAGAGAGGCACAGAACCAATTCTCCTTTGCAGCCCTCTGAAGGACCCATCATTTCTGACCTTGACCTAGCACTTCTAGTCTCCAGACAATAAGCTTCTGCTCTTTAAGGCACTTGGTGTGCAGTGCTTTGTTAAGGCAGCCCTAGCAAACTCATATGGCTTTTGGTCTCAGTCTTTCGTATCTGAAGAAACATCACCCCTATTTTCCAAAAATCCAAGGTCACAAAGTTGAGTCATGCTTGATTTGTCCATTTTCTTCAATATCCACCACCCACCCATATTCCAACTATCAACAAGCAGTCTGTCAATGAGTAACATTGGCTCCTCCTTCCATTTTCACCACTATCCTCTGATCTAAACTTGCACCACTTCTTTGCCTGGACTGTTGCAAAAGGTTGTTATTCTCCTGGTTCCCTGCTTGTTAGTGTTAGTCACTCAGTCATGTCCATCTCTTTGCAACCCAATAGACTGTAGCCCATCAGGCTCCTCTGTCCATGGAAATCTCCAGGCAAGAATATTGTAGAAGCCATTTGCTTCTCCAAGCAATCTTCCTGACATGATCCAGAGATTGAACCCGGGTCTCCTGCATTGCAGGCAGATTTTTTTTTTTTCTTTTTTTTTTACCATCTGAGCCACCAGGGAAGCTAAAACCTTCCAATAACTTCCATTACATTTAAAGTAAAACCCAAACTCCACCCGGGGGCCTCCTGGCTCTCACATGACCTTGCCTTGCTCATTACACTGGCCTCTTCTCTTACCCATCTTTTTCTTATGCTTCAATACACTCACCTTTTTCTATTACTAAAATTCACCAAGCGTAGTCCTACCTCAGGGCCTTTGCACTAGCTGTTCATTTCTGTATAGAATGTTCTTCATCCAAATATTTACATGACTGGCTTCCTCTTCTCAGTCAGACCTCAGCTCTAATGTTGAACGCTTCAGTGAAGCACTCCCTGACTAGCCAATCTGAAAGAATCCCATAGTTCCTCCTGATCACATCTTCAGTTTATTTTCTACCAGGCACATTCTATTACTTGGTAACATGTTTCATTAATTGAAAATATTGATTGAACCCTTACTCTGTCTTGAGAACTCTTTCAAGTATTATGGAATACAGTGGTGGAATGACAGTCTTGGTTCTTAAGTTTACCTTCCAATGGGGAAAGACAGATAAGTGACTTATCCCTACCTGATGTTTTTCTGGTTTATTCTGGTTAATTGTCTGCCCAGTCCACTGCCCTTCCCACTAGAATGTAAACTGTTAGACATCAGGGCACTCTTCTACCTTGGTCATCTCTGTATCTCCAAGGCCTTAAAACAGATCCAGAAACATTTTTATTTGGATAAAAGTATTGAACAAATAAAAGGAAAAAACACCGTATGTTAAGTCTCCTAATTAGTCTCCACTGACTAGCAGAAATATCTGGAGGAAGTGAAGAAATCTCTCCAAGACCTAAGTTTCTTTCATAGTAAAACAGATACCATGATATCTACCTTGTTGAGGATTTATACTGTCCAAACACCAGGTTCAGAATTTTTAATCCAAGAAAACCTTTTAAAAAAATGTATGGTCTCATTTGCCATAAATAAAAACAGGATTATCAAACAGGAGAAATATAGAAATGGTCAACTATGAAGATTCCACAGATAAGCAAGTGCTCATGTTGAAAGAGTGAAAACCAACCGGCAGGAATGCCTGTTGGAACATAATTATAACTAAACCTGTAAAACCAGCTGGGGGGTGCTTAGATCTCAGGCTTTTTCTCTATATCCTCAAAGCCCACATGGAAGCAGGAATCACTTATTGAGGAAAATAAACTTTAAAAATGACTGTGTAAAGTAGGTAATAAACATAAGAAACTAGTAAACCTGAGATATAGTATGAGATGAAATGGAAACACAGAAATATAGAACTGAAAGGGGATTTAAAAATCCAGAGCTTATCTGAAAATCTTTCTTAAAAAGAGAAGAAAAGTCCAGGAAAAGGCAAAATCATTGTTACAATGTTTATTCATCAAAATGTGTGTCTTTTAGTCTCTTGGTGTCTATTTACCTTTTGTTTACACACAATTCTAACAAGTATGGAAATTTAATTTTCCTACTTCCTCTAGATTCGGCTCAGTTATTGAACAAGCACTAGCTTGACAGAAAGACGATAAATAACAAAAAAATTAGACAAAACCTGAAAAACAATAATAAGAACACCCTGAGGCCATTTAATGAAGAGGAAGGAAGTCCTACATAATGCAGTAGCATCAGTGCATTTCTATTTTATAGACATACATAAGTATTTTGATTAAACCAAATCTTTCCAAAGATGCAAAAAATTATACTTTACATTTTCTCTCTCTAACCATGAAAGTGTGCCGTAACTTCATAAATTTTTATTGCTATTTGGCATTAAAAATTATATATGATGTCACATTTCAGTCTTCCATTGAATTCAAGTATAAATCCCCCTAACTTTGTGACAGCAGGTAAATAAAATACTAAATAAATGCACAGAGAAGGATCTCAGACACCTAATGAATCACTGAGGGACACTGGGCTATGCAAAGTAGCCCTTAATCTTTGTGACATCCAGAACGAGGGGCACATCCATGTGCCCATGTCACCTGGGACTATCAGACAGAGGGTTCAGCAGGTGAGCATGTAACCGCTTGAGAAAGAAGGTTCCAACTCCAGTGCCTGGACTTTTCATTCTCTGCGCAGGGATGACTCTTTTACAACATCACACTGTGCTTTGCAGTATCGACAGGGTCCCTCCATCAATTTGCCCTGTTGTCGATTGTCCCATTTGCAAGTCATTTAACCAAGAGCTATTTCCCCACCTAACATTTTTCTCCCCAGTGGTTCTTCGAGGACCTCACATGGAGTGAAAATGCTCTGTGCTGTATATTCAACAGTTGCTCCTATGATCTCTCTCTCTCTCCCCATTCTGCTCTGGGCTCCAAAAGGCTGACCTCTAAGGCCTGCCTGACAGAACCCCTGGTTCTCTGGCTTCTGGGTAGCTACCGTATCTATGAGAGACAGTAGGAAGGGAGAAAATTTCATTTTACTTCCCTAGTTTCCTTTCTGCTGGACCAATTGTTAGATGTGGCTTCCTTCCTTCTTCCCTCACTCTCTCTTTTTCCTTCTTCTTCGGTCTCTCCCTGTCTCTCTCTCTCCTTCTTTTTTATCAACTTTTATTTGCCTGTCATAAAACCACTTTTACTTGTACTGTTCAATGCATTTTTTAAATGCATACACTTGTGTAACCAGTACCACAATCAAGAATTTGGAAAGCATTCCATCACCACAGAAGGTTATATGACAAAGGAGCCTGGCAGGCTACAGTCCGTAGGGTCGCACAGAATCAGACAAGACTGAAGTGACTTAGCACTTATGCACACACTTGCAGTCCGCCCTTGCCTTCCCAGCCCCAGGCCACACAGATCTGTCTTCGTCAGTACAGATTAGTTTTACCTTGAATAGAATTTAATACAAATGGAATCACAGGGTATGAATTCTTTTGTTCAATTTATTTATTTTGAGGTTCATCTCTGTTGTTGAGTTTATCTATAGTTCACCACAGATTACTGCACTGTAGTATTCCACTGCAGGCCTATCACAGGAGCGTAGTACTTCCATAGCAGTCCCTGGAACATAGTACTTCCCTGTACCTAGAACACAGGCTTCCCTGGTGGCTCAGACAGTAAAGAATCCTCCTGTAATGTGGGAGGCCTGGGTTTGATCCCTGGGTTGGGAAGATCCCCTGGAGGAGGGCACCACAACGCACTCCAGTATCCTCTCTTGGAAAATCCCATGGACAAAGACAGACAGTGGCTACTTTTTTACAGGCTTTCCTACAACTGGCATTTTCCCTAGTTTCACTATCCTTGTTGGTTTCCTTTAAGTCTTTTCCATTTTTGTAAAGAGCTCCCTCAGGACACCATCATCATGATCCCCTGTGGATATGCCCTCTGTCTCCTGCTGGGCCTCTAACTGCCCCAACATCACTTAGAAAACACAATACGAAAAGAGTATATACAATGTTCATTGCAGCACTGTTTACAATAGGCAAGACATGAAAATAACTTAGATGTCCTTTGACAGATGAGTGGATAAAGACCATGTGGTACATGTACACAATGGAATATTACTTGGCCATAAAAAAGAACAAAATAATGAAGTTGCAGCAACATGGATGGACCGAAAGATTGCCATACTAAGTGAAGAAAATCAGAGAAAAACAAATATCATATCACTTATGTGTGGAATCTAAAAAAGAATGATACAAATGAACTTATTTACAAAAAGAAGCAGACTCACTGATGTAGAAAACAAACTCATGATTACCAAAGGGGAAAGGTGGGAAGGGGGAATAACTTAGAAGTTTGGGATTAACAGACACACATTCAGTTCAGTTCAGTTCAGTCGCTCAGTCGTGTCCGACTCTTTGTGACCCCATGAATCGCAGCACGCCAGGCCTCCCTGTCCATCACCAACTCCCGGAGTTTACTCAGACTCACATCCATTGAGTCGGTGATGCCATCCAACCATCTCATCCTCTGTCGTCACCTTCTCCTCCTGCCCCCAATCCCTCCCAGCATCAGGGTCTTTTCCAATGAGTCAACTCTTCGCATGAGGTGGCCAAAGTACTGGAGTTTCAGCTTTAGCATCATTCCTTCCAAAGCAATCCCAGGGCTGATCTCCTTCAGAATGGACTGGTTGGATCTCCTTGCAGTCCAAGGGACTCTCAAGAGTCTTCTCCAACACCACAGTTCAAAAGCATCAATTCTTCGGCGCTCAGCCTTCTTCACAGTCCAACTCTCACATCCATACATGACCACAGGAAAAACCGTAGCCTTGACTAGATGGACCTTTGTTGGCAAAGTAATGTCTCTGTTTTTCAATATGCTATCTAGGTTGGTCATAACTTTCCTTCCAAGGAGTAAGCGTCTCTTAATTTCATGGCTGCAGTCACCATCTGCAGTGATTTTGGAGCCCCAAAAAATAAAGTCTGACACTCTTTCCACTGTTTCTCCATCTATTTCCCATGAAGTGGGACTGGATGCCATGATCTTCGTTTTCTGAATGTGGAGCTTTAAGCCAACTTTTTCACTCTCCACTTTCACTTTCATCAAGAGGCTTTTGAGTTCCTCTTCACTTTCTGCCATAAGGGTGGTGTCATCTGCATATCTGAGGTTATTGATATTTCTCCCGGCAATCTTGATTCCAGCTTGTGCTTCTTCCAGTCCAGCGTTTCTCATGTTCTACTCCGCATATAAGTTAAATAAGCAGGGTGACAATATACAGCCTTGATGTACTCCTTTTCCTATTTGGAACCAGTCTGTTGTTCCATGTCCAGTTCTCTGTTGCTTCCTGACCTGCATACAGATTTCTTAAGAGGCAGGTCAGGTGGTCTGGTATTCCCATTTCTTTCAGAATTTTCCACAGTTTATTGTGATCCACACAGTCAAAGGCTTTGGCATAGTCAATAAAGCAGAAATAGATGTTTTTCTGGAACTCTTTTGCTTTTTCCATGATCCAGCAGATGTTGGCAATTTGATCTCTGGTTCCTCTGCCTTTTTTAAAACCAGCTTGAACATTGGGAAGTTCACGGTTCACGTATTGCTGAAGCCTGGCTTGGAGAATTTTGAGCATTACTTTACTAGTGTGTGAGATGAGTGCAATTGTGAGGTAGTTTGAGCATTCTTTGGCATTGCCTTTCTTTGGGATTGGAGTGAAAACTGACCTTTTCCAGTCCTGTGGCCACTGCTGAGTTTTCCAAATTTGCTGGATATTGAGTGCAGCACTTTCACAACATCATCTTTCAGGATTTGAAATAGCTCAACTGGAATGCCATCACCTCCACTAGCTTTGTTCATAGTGATGCTTTCTAAGGCCCACTTGACTTCACATTCCAGGATGTCTGGCTCTAGGTCAGTGATCACACCATTGTGATTATCTGGGTCATGAAGATCTTTTTTGTACAGTTCTTCTGTGTATTCTTGCCCCCTCTTCTTAATATCTTCTGGTTCTGTTAGGTCCATACCATTTCTGTCCTTTATCGAGCCCATCTTTGCCTGAAATCTTCCCTTGGTATCTCTAATTTTCTTGCAGAGATCTCTAGTCTTTCCCATTCTGTTGTTTTCCTCTATTTCTTTGCATTGATCACTGAGGAAGGCTTTCTTATCTCTTCTTGCTATTCTTTGGAACTCTGCTTTCAGATGCTTATATCTTTCCTTTTCTCCTTTGCTTTTCGCTTCTCTTCTTTTCACAGCTATTTGTAAGGCCTCCCCAGACAGCCATTTTTCTTTTTTGCATTTCTTTTCCATGGGGATGGTCTTGATCCCTGTCTCCTATACAATGTCACAAACCTCATTCCATAGTCCATCAGGCACTCTATCTATCAGATCTAGGCCCTTAAATCTATTTCTCACTTACATTGTATAAAAATATAAGGAAAAAATAGAAATCATTCATAAATCTACTTTCCTGATATAAATGTAACCTAAGTCTCTCTCCCTCCACCTCACCAGTGGAACTAAGGGGAGCCATTTTAAAGAACAGCTTTATGCAACTGTTTTAGAGAAATAGGACAGTTTGGTTTTCTGCCTTTTTACACTTAATTATATATTGCAGCAGTTCCATTAGCATTAAATATTATTCACAGAGTTTTTTTTTAGGGGCCATATAAGCCTTATACTGTACAGTACATGTGTTCAACTACTTCCCTATTGTTTGTGATCTTTGGCTTCTAAGTACATTCTGAACTACATTTCACAGAAAGCAAACCAAGTTTCAATTCACTCTTTGGCCATCATGATGGTGTTCTTTGACATTTAGGGCCAGCCTCAATCCTAAATAGAATTTAAAATCAAAGGATTTAAGAATTGAGAGAATGGTGCTTGACAGCTAATGGAGGCATTTGGGGAATACTCACTGGGTCTAACAAGGAAAATAGAGGGGTTCTCAGTCTCCACCTCCAGGTAACTTCGAAAGCCTGCCCTGCTGAGGTTCAATTAAGATAAGAACGATCAGGTAACTTCACAGGAAGACCATAATTCCTGCAATAACAAATGTCAAATGCTGCCATTTTAGCAGTTCTGAGTGACTGCCTTGTTATTTCTGAGGGTTTTACGGGTAGTATTTGTCAATGGTAGTCTCACTGACTTTTCAAAGTAATTAACTTTGTATCCAAAAATAAACTTAATTGTTTAACCACTGGTGTATTAGGCACCATGGGAGGGATGTACCACTTTCTTTGGAAATAAATCTGATTTCTTCAGCCTCTCGATTTATTTCTCCAGGAACTGTGTTATTGTCTTGTAAAATGGTCCATCCCTCCCATTATCTCCTAAGTAGCAGTTAGGCTGGGGAGAAAACAGTTATATTGATATATGAAGTTGGAGGCAGATGCCAAGCTAATTGATCTGAGCAGGTTAAATGGGAGAAAATACTTCGGAGAATCAATAGAGGTGCTAATTCGACTAATTGTTGGATAGTGTTTCTTTTTTAAGTGAGCGATTTTCCCAATTACTGTTTATCATGTTGATTTTTTTGACACTGAGTTTATCAGTTTTAACTTTACTAAACCTTCTATGATATTGGATTCCAATGCATCTTGGTCCCAAAGTTTTTATCTGCAGCCTGGTGGCAGGTAGTTTTCCTGGATGTGTTTCTCTTAAGGTGCAAAAACAAGGCTGAATCTTTTACCAAGAAGACCCCAGTAGGGACAAGTCTCTTCCAGTGGCATCTAAAAAAAAAAAATAAGATCTCTATCTCACTAGAGTGGATGGACCAAGAAGTAAAAATTTAAGCACATTATGTAAATCTGGCTTCCCTGGTGGCTCAGCGGTAAAGAATCCTTCTGCAAGTCAGGACCCTCAGGAGACACAGGTTCAATCCCTGGGTCCAGAAGATCCCCTGGAGAAGGGCATGTCAACCCACTCCAGTATTCTTGCCTGGAGAATCCCATGGACAGAGGAGCCTGGCAGGCTACAGTCCATACAGTCTCAAAGAGCCAGACAGGACTGAAGCGACTTAGCACGCACACATATGTAAATTTACAAAGGTAACCAATAGACAAACTGGACATTTAATATCTTACTAATTTAAAACTGGGAAGAGAAATGCAGAGGGAGTGGATAATGAACTAATGTCTCACCTTTCCAAAAGTGTTGGGAAGGGGACATCAAGAGATATTGCTCCAGACTGATAGTTCAGGACATTGATCAACAATGGATACAAGGAGTGGACACGGGGGAAGGGTTGAAGGGGCAAAGACAGAGAATTGTCTTTTTTCATTCAACCCATCTGTGTAATGACATAAAACTAATAATAATATGAACACAAAGATATCAAGAGTTTGAAAAGAATACTGAGCAGGAAAGAGAAGTCTTAAATCCTAGAATGTCAGGACTAAAAGAGACCCAGGAGAACGGTCTTTTCCCCACTCATCTCCTTTACAAACAACAGACTAAGAGACAGATGGTTGAATAATAATACAGACTATCACAAACATTGAGACGCAAAAAGGACAAACCAGAGAATATCAATAGTCTATTGATATTTGTATTTTCTTTGAATAATACTTGGAAAATTCTCCTTGCTAACTCATACCTCCAAACCTGCTCACTAAAATCTGAAATTCTTTAAAGATGGGACTAAGCCTTTTATTCCAAAATGAAGGCTACCCTAGGGAGAAATTTACACATTAACTCAGGGTTCTGCTTGAGTGATTCTGACCTAAATTGGAACAAAGGTTTAAATGTCTGATATTAGAAGAGTACAAAACTCTGAACACAGAGACAGAGAAAGCCCTGTCAATGTGAACTCCAAAAGGGATGACCAGAAGCATCAGATACAAGTATTTTACATCATAACTGTTTCCTGCTGTGTCTCCTGCTCTCTGCTCTCTTTCTCCAGCCTCCTTCTTTCTTTATGTGCGATGGTCCATGATGTTGGAGTTATTTTACAGCTAAAATCAGCATCAGAATTGGAATTTCAAACAGTTACCATCAGCTTTTGGCTGGCATCTTTGGCAGATCCTCCTTCTGGAGTGATAACTGTCATATCAGGGGGTGGTGATAAACTAGAACCAACATATCAGCTGGTGGCTAACCTGGAACAGAGAAGAATGTTTCAAACTCTTTCTCAGGGAAATTGAAGTTCATTGCTCAAAAGAATTCACACAAACATCAGGGTACCAACAAGAATCACCCTGGAAGTAATGTGTTATCATCATCATCAACAACAACACTTCACTTGGGTTGCCACGTGACCAAGGACTTATTTCACTTCTCTGAGATCAGCCTGTCCATCTATAAAATGGAAACATTGAACATGGCCCTGCCCACCTTGTAAAGAGAAATAAATATGGAAAAAGAAATGAGGCAAATGCATAAGAAAGCCATGAGAAAGCACAAAGCAAATATGAAACTAATAAGAAAGATTTCTAGGTTGGGAGGTCTTTAAAGACCCCAGAGGCCATTGCATGGAGCATTGCACATTGTGGATATTCAAATGTGTCTTATGTATACCTCACAGAGAAAATAAGGTAAAAATACACAATAACATAAATGATAATATAATTCCATAAGGTATTAGGCATATGATAGCAAGGGATATGAATAGTCAATGCTATAATTTCAGAGAATATGGGACCAGCCAAAAGGATTCTGGAGTAAAGTTATGGAGAAGAAACTTTAGTTGAGCTTTGAAGTATAGATCAGATTTAGATAACTATTGAAGAAAAGATATCCAAAGGTAGGAGAAAAATATAATTGGCAAATTAATCTAATTCTTATGATACATCCAGATATGATGGTCTGGTAGCCCTTTAGATGTACTCTTCAGTCTTTTTCCAAAAACTTTCTGAGGGATTAATGTAAATATTAGTATAAGTTTCCAGTAAGTTCTATTTCATAGATGAACCATGATACAAAAATGTTGAGTTGCCTGAAACTGCATAGCTAATCATGGGGAGGCCAGTATGACTGATGCCAAACCCTGTACCCTTACGCACACTGTAGAGTAGATGTGCACACAGTTTGTAGACTGAAGACCATTATTCACTTGACAGTAAGATGTTCTTGAACCCTTGGGGGATGTTTAGTCTTGACATTCTAGAAAGGATGCTCCTTTGTAGTCTGAGCTCTGTGAAAATGCAAATAGAACCAACCATGAGTATTTGCAGACTCCATATTTGTGAATTTACCTACTTGCTAAAGTTTTTTGGACAAAATCAATACTTGCCGAGCTTTTGTGGTCATTTGCAGACATGGGCAGAGTGACAAAAAATTTTGAGCTACTGGACATGCGTGCTCCCAGCTGAGGTCCAACAAGGCAATGCTTTGCTTTCTGCTTTAGCTCTCATCCTATAAATGAGTGTCCTTTTCAGAATCTATTAAGTGCCATCCTTTTCACATTTTTTTTGTGATTTTAGTTGGTGATTTCGCCACTGAAAATGACCCCAGAGTGTAGTACTAAAATTCTGTCTAGTGTTCTGAAGCGCAAGAAAGCTATGATGTGGGAAAGAATGTGTTAGACCAGTTTCACTCATGCATGAGTTATAGTGCTGTTGGCCTTGAGTTCAATGTTAATGAATCAACAATAGATACTAAATAAGGGGGTCTTTAGACAGAAACACACATAAAACAAGTTTATGTACTGAACAGTTGACAAAAATGTGACCTGAGACTCACAAGGACCTAACTGTTTTTCCCCTGGGAGTAATGGTTCAATATCCTCTAACTCAATGTTCACAGCAACTTTATGGAACATAACTACCACAAATAACAGGAATCGAGTCTATTTCCTTGAAAACACAGCCTGTGGCTTGCAGTATTGCTCATTGGTTATCTATCACAAATTCATTTATTGGATTTGCTCACCCCTCTTGGGAATGGGAAGTAAAGTTGGAGGCAGGGACAGAGGTGTAGAATGGGAAGGACAGAGAGGGTTTAGAACTAGGATAAGCACAGGTGGGTTAGCACAATAGTGACGAAGATGGCATCAGTTAGAGTAGCTAGAGAGAATTGGGTGTTTGAGATTCCCAATATGAGAGACTCTAAAAGGAACCAAGGAAGGGACCATTGAGCTCAAGCTTCTGCTGCTCACTACTTTGTCTTGAAAAGAATGACTGCTGTTTTGTGGAAAGTATCTGTTACAGCCAATAGAAATTATTCAGCATGATTGCCTTCTTCCTGAAAACCTAGTTAACTCTCCAGTTAGGGCTCAGGAACTCTGCAGTCTCCTTTCAGCATCTTCAAGAGCTGTCATTTGCCCATCCTGGCCTCTGCTTCTAAACCATCCCATGGAGCCAGTGCCCATTAAATCAGAGGAACGTCCAGGTCTGGAGATTGCCTGAAGCTGCCTATCATCAAGGTTCAAAGCTTCCTTGAGGGTCTATGTTTTGTCACAGAAATTCATACTTAGGCAAATGTTGTGTTCCACTCTATAGTGGACCTGCACCTATATGTGCAACAAAAATTAATATAAATAAACATTTTCAGTTCAGTTCAGTTCAGTCACTCAGTCGTGTCTGACTCTTTGTGACCCCATGAATCGCAGCATGCCAGGACTCCCTGTCCCACCAACTCCTGGAGTTCACTCAGACTCACGTCTCGTGTCAGTGATGCCATTCAGCCATCACATCCTCTGTAGTCCCCTTCTCCTCCTGCCCCCAATCCCTCCCCGCATCAGAATCTTTTCCAATGAGTCAACTCTTAGCATGAGGTGGCCAAAGTGCTGGAGTTTCAGCTTTGGCATCATTCCTTCCAAAGAAATCCCAGGGCTGACCTCCTTCAGAATGGACTGGTTGGATGTCCTTGCAGTCCAAGGGACTCTCAAGAGTCTTCTCCAATACCACAGTTCAAAAGCATCAATTCTTCGGCACTCAGCCTTCTTCACAGTCCAACTCTCACATCCATACATGACCACAGGAAAAACCATAGCCTTGACTAGACGGACCTTTGTTAGCAAAGTAATATCTCTGCTTTTGAATCAATCTAGGTTGGTCATAACTTTCCTTCCAAGGAGTAAGCGTCTCTTAATTTCATGGCTGCAGTCGCCATCTGCAGTGATTTTGGAGCCCCCAAAAATAAAGTCTGACACTGTTTCCACTGTTTCCCTATCTATTTCCCATGAAGTGGTGGGACCGGATGCCATGATCTTCGTTTTCTGAATGTTGAACTTAAGCCAACTTTTTCACGCTCCACTTTCACTTTCATCAAGAGGCTTTTGAGTTCCTCTTCACTTTCTGCCATAGGGTGGTGTCATCTGCATATCTGAGGTTATTGATATTTCCCCCGGCAATCTTGATTCTAGCTTGTGCTTCTTCCAGTCCAGCATTTCTCATGATGTACTCTGCATATAAGTTAAATAAGCAGGGTAACAATATACAGCCTTGAGGTACTCCTTTTCCTATTTGGAATCAGTCTGTTGTTCTATGTCCGGTTCTAACTGTTGCTTCCTGACCTGCATACAGATTTCTTAAGAGGCAGGTCAGGTGGTCTGGTATTCCCATCTCTTTCAGAATTTTCCACAGTTTATTGTGACCCACACAGTCAAAGGCTTTGGCATAGTCAATAAAGCAGAAATAGATGTTTTTCTGGAACTCTCCTTCTTTTTCCATGATCCAGCGGATATTGCCAGTTTTATCTCTGGTTCCTCTGCCTTTTCTAAAACCAGCTTGAACATCAGGAAGTTCACAGTTCATGTATTGCTGAAGCCTGGCTTGGAGAATTTTGAGCATTACTTTACTAGTGTGTGAGATGAGTGCAATTGCGTGGTAGTCTGAGCATTCTTTGGTATTGCCTTTCTTTGGGATTGGAATGAAAACTGACCTTTTCCAGTCCTGTGGCCACTGCTGAGTTTTCCAAATTTGCTGGCATATTGAGTGCAGCACTTTCACAGCATCATCTTTCAGGATTTGAAATAGCTCAACTGGAATTCCACCACCTCCACTAGCTTTGTTCGTAGTGATGCTTTCTAAGGCCCACTTGACTTCACATTCCAGGATGTCTGGCTCTAGATGAGTGTTCACACCATTGTGATTATCTGGGTCGTGAAGATCTTTTTTGTACAGTTCTTCTGTGTATTCTTGCCACCTCTTCTTAATATCTTCTGCTTCTGTTAGGTCCATACCATTTCTGTCCTTTATTGAGCCCATCTTTGCATGAAATCTTCCCTTGGTATCTCTGATTTTCTTGAAGAGATCTCTAGTCTTTCCCATTCTGTTGTTTTCCTCTATTTATTTGCATTGATCGCTGAAGAAGGCTTTCTTATCTCTTCTTGCTATTCTTTGGAACTCTGCATTCAGATGCTTATTTCTTTCCTTTTCTCCTTTGCTTTTCACTTCTCTTTTCACAGCTATTTGTAAGGCCTCCCCAGATAGCCATTTTGCTTTTTTGGATTTCTTTTCCATGGGGATGGTCTTGATCCCTGTCTCCTGTACAATGTCACTTCATTCCATAGTTCATCAGGCACTCTATCTATCAGATCTAGGCCCTTAAATCTATTTCTCACTTCCACTGTATAATCATAAGGGATTTGATTTAGGTCATACCTGAATGGTCTAGTGGTTTTCCCTACTTTCTTCAATTTCAGTCTGAATTTGACAATAAGGAGTTCACGATCGGAGCCACAGTCAGCTCCTGGTCTTGTTTTGGTTGACTGTATAGAGCTTCTCCATCTTTGGCTGCAAAGAATATAATCAATCCAATTTCGGTGTTGACCATCTGGTGATGTCCATGTGTAGAGTCTTCTCTTGTGTTTTTGGAAGAGGGTGTTTGCTATGACCAGTGCATTCTCTTGGCAAAACTCTATTAGTCTTTGCCCTGCTTCATTCTGTATTCCAAGGCCAAATTTGCCTGTTACTCCAGGTGTTTCTTGACTTCCTACTTTTGCATTCCAGTCCCCTATAATGAAAGGATATCTTTTTTGGGTGTTAGTTCTAAAAGGTCTTATAGGTCTTCATAGAACTGTTCAACTTCAGCTTCTTCAGTGTTACTGGTTGGGGCATAGACTTGGATTACTGTGATATTGAATGGTTTGCCTTGGAAACGAACAGAGATCATTCTGTCGTTTTTGAGATTGCATCCAAGTACTGCATTTCGGACTCTTTTGTTGACCATGATGGCTACTCCATTTCTTCTGAGGGATTCCTGCCCGCAGTAGTAGATATAATGGTCATCTGAGTTAAATTCACCCATTCCAATCCATTTTAGTTTGCTGATTCTTAGAATGTCGACATTCACTCTTGCCATCTCTTATTTGACCACTTCCAATTTGCCTTGATTCATGGACCTGACATTCCAGGTTCCTATGCAATATTGCTCTTTACAGCATCGGACCTTGCTTCTATCACCAGTCACATCCACAGCTGGGTATTGTTTTTGCTTTGGCTCCATCCCTTCATTCTTTCTGGAGTTATTTCTCCACTGATCTCCAGTAACATATTGGGCACCTACTGACCTGGGGAGTTCCTCTTTCAGTATCCTATCATTTTGCCTTTTCATACTGTTCATGGGGTTCTGAAGGCAAGAATAATGAAGTGGTTTGCCATTCCCTTCTCCAGTGGACCACATTCTGTCAGACCTCTCCACCATGACCTGCCCATCTTGGGCCACAGGGTATGGCTTAGTTTCATTGAGTTAGACAAGGCTGTGGTCCTAGTGTGATTAGATTGACTAGTTTTCTGTGAGTATGGTTTCAGTGTGTCTGCACTCTGATGCCCTCTTGCAACACCTACTGTCCATTACTTGGCTTTCTCTTACCTTGGCCGTGGGGTATCTCTTCACGGCTGCTCTAGCAAAGTGCAGCCGCTGCCCCCTGCACTTACTGAGCCAGTCTAATAAACATTTTAAGAATAATAATTAATCTATACAAACACTGGTCATGAGTCAGGCAGTGATCTATGCCCTTTACTTACATTATCTTTTTTTTTAATATTCAACAGTATGATTATATTGCCATCATCCCCCTTTTACAGGTGGAAAAACTAAGACTTGGAAAGAATACTTTGCCCGAGTGCATTCAACCAATCAGTGCTGGAGGCAAGATTGAAACCCAAGCTGGCTGACTCCAGAGCTCAGTTGGATCCTTCAAGAACCATCCGAAGTTTATCCTCCTGTGCCCATCTCTCCATGTGCCCCGTTATGAGCTAAGTGTCCTCTGAAATCATGGCATTTACCATCCATCCCCTTCTGTAATCATATCCTCCTTAGGTTATCAGGTATATTGGCATTCATATTTAGTGCAATATGCTTACACTGGGGCTTCTAGAACTCCCAATCCCAAGAACTTAAGTTTGCAAAGGACAGATCTATTAGACCTGCCAGGGGAAGTCTTAACATTGTCTAAGCTAAGCAACGGTTTTTCCAGTAGTCATGTATGGATGTGAGAGTTGGACCATAAAGAAGGTTGAGCACCGAAGAACTGATGCTTTTGAATTTTGCTGCTGGAGAAGACTCTTGAGAGTCCCTTGGATGGATCAAACCAGCCAATCTTAGAGGAAGTCAACCCTGAATATTCATTAGAAGTACTGTTGCTGAAGCTAAAGCTCCAGTACTTTGGCCACCTGATTTGAAGAGCTGACTTATTGGAAAATACCCTGATGCAAAGAAAGATTGAGGGCAGGAGAAGAAGGGGGTGGCAGAGGATGAGATGGTTAGATAAAATTACTGACTCAGTGCACAGTATGAGTTTGAGCAAACTCCAGGAGGTAGTGAAGGACAGGGAAGCCTGGCATGCTGCAGTCCATGGGATCACAAAGAGCTGGACATGACTAAGTGACTGAACAATAATCAATAGGCTTCAGCCTGTGTCACAGCCTGAAGGCCTCCAGCGAGGGAAAAGAGATGAAAGAGTATAAAAGAAAATGGTGGTAAGAGGAAAAAAATGGAAAAAGATTTTTAAAAATAACAATAATAAAGTTAATAGAGGGAAATGAAGATGGATTAGAAAGAAAAATAAATACAAGTGGTGAATTAGCCTGGGTGTGTTAGAGAGAAAACAACAATGAGAAAGGTATCTGTTACCATGTATATCCCACGGGTTACCCATCTCGCACAGGCTGGCCCAAGCTCAAGGCTAGTCAGAAAACAAGAGCTCTGACCCTGTGTTCATTACTAATTAGTTGGAAAATCTTGAACCATTCAGCCAGTTTCCAATCAACACACTTCACTTAATCTCAGCTTCTTCTACTCCATTACCTCTCCTGACCACTGCATGAGATGACTGGAAGAACTAAGTGACTTCACATTGTGTGAAAACACTTGGAGGGGAAAATGTATTTGGCAGAATATTACATTGCACTTCTATAAAATATTGTATAAGGTCTCATGGTGAATGTTAGAGATTCAGAGGTGAGCAAGACCTCACCTCACCCTCAAAGAACCCACAGGCCAGGGATGGAGACAAGATGGATTAACAAATGAATTACAAGTGTTGGGACTTCCCTGGTGGTGCAGTGGTTAAGACACTGCACCTACAATGTGAGGATGGCATTAGAGTTACACCTGGTAGCTGCCTTTCTTTTGGGCTTATCTGGTGGCTCAGATAGTAAGAATCTACCTGCAATGCAGGACACCTGGGTTCAATCCCTGGGTTAGGAAGATCCACTGGAGAAGGGAATGGCTACCCACTCCAGCATTCTGGCCTGGAGAATTCCATGTACAGAGGAGCCTGTCAGGCTACAGTCCATGGGGTCAAAAAGAGTCAGACATGACTGAGTGACTTTCACTTTCATGACAAGTGTAGGGCTTCCCAGGTGGCACTAGTGATAAAGAACTCACGTGCCAATGCAGAAGACACCAGAGACATGGGTTCGATCCCTGGGTGAGGAGGATCCCCTGGAGGAGGAAATGGCAACCCACTCCAGTATCCTTGCCTCGAAAACTCCATGGGCCGAAGAGCCTGGCCGGCTACAGTCCATGGGATCACAAAGAGCAGGACACGACTAAATGACTGAGCACACGCATGACAAGTGTAATAAGAAAATACATCCCAAGAGTAGGGAACGGTTAACTCTATCAGGGGAGGGCAGGGAAGACAGCATAGAAGATAATACAGGTATCAGTATTTGTTTTATGAAAAAAAAAAAAAAAGGAAGGTGATGAAAGGAAAGACAAGAAGTTAATAAAAATGTCCAGTCTAGCTTTAAACCCACCTGATTCACTATCAGAGTAACAATGTATTTGTTAATGTCCTACTTCTTTTCTCTGCAATTTTAATCAAGCCCTAAAAGACACTTATGAGATTAAATCACCACCCACAAGACCTTGATTTATCCAGGGAAAATGGACTATTTCAGCCTCCATTCCCTGAGCAGAACAGACAGGCCAATTTTGCTTTAAAAAATCAACAGGTAGAGGCATAACAAAGGTCATATATTATGAGGCTGCAGATGGAAATTCAGCCCCAGCAGTTACATCGACACAGTTATTACTGTTATTACAGCTAAACCTCCTCATTCTGCTGACATTATTAACCAAGACAAACGTGGCCCTGCAGCTTTATTTCATGGGGCAGATCACCTATTAAACCAAGAACAATATCACTGTCTTTTGCAGCACTTCCAAAATTGCTTCCTGCCTCTAAGAGGTTTCCTGGGCTTTTTTCCCCTTACCCTCAAAATAGACACCATCCATCTCGTACATGTTGTATGGGCAGAACTGGTTTCGCATACCCCTGCATTTCGCCATGATATTCAGTCAGGTGAAAGATGTGCAATTGTTGTGATCATTTGTGAAACCATCAGCATGCTCTCTGTTAATATTATTTAGGTGCTTACAGACTGAATCCACCTTTTAAAAAGCTCAAAGTTTATCAGGCTATTTTTTTCCTCTAGTCAAAAATGCACACTTGAGGATCCATGAGTGAAACTCACCCCAGAATTTGAGAGTCCTACCTTCATCTAGAGGAAGAAACTGAGTCCCAGACAATATAAATGACTTGACCAAAGCTACACAGCTATATGTGGCTGAACAGGGATTAAAACTAAGGTCATATAAAATGTTTTCTTATCTATTTAATCTAGAAAAATAAGCTACTCTTTGAAACAGGATCTTATTATTTTTCTTGTGTGTTCACTCATGTCTAACTCTTTGCAGCCTCATGGACTGTACCTGCCAAACTCTCTGTCCCTGGAATTCTCCAGGCAAGAATATTGGAGTTTATTGTCATTTCCTCCTCCAGGATATCTTCTTGATCCAGGGATCAAACCTGAATCTCCTGCATTGGCAGGCAGATTCTTTACTACTGTGCCACCTGGGAAGCCGATTCTTTTGAAACAGGATCACAAGTCCTTATTTACTATGTGGATGATAACTAAAATTCAAACTACCTTTCTTTGACTGATAGGTTGGGCTGATGTTTGCAGAGAAATTTCCCACATTTAATTATCCTTTTTTTCACCTCTATTAATGTACTGAGTAAATCATTTCCACATTTCATATCATGTGACCTGGATTTGTTTCAGTTTGAGTGTAGTCCCTTCTGGTCAAAGGGGGAACAAATCCCCTCTAAGCATTGATGATCAAGGAACTGACAATATTGACACTTTTTAATGTAGCCCTAGGCACCCTGTGTAATTGTAAATAAAAACCCAGACAGAAATAATTACAGTAATCTCTCAACAGTGTCCTTAGTTCTCTTGTGAATGGTACCCTCAAGAGGCAGAGTCCAGCAAGTTTAGGACAATGTGATCTTTCAGAAAGGGGAAATATCTTCTAAGTTTTGTGAAACTCCAAATGATCAAAGCTTTCCCAGGAGGTTTGCCATATGGCTTGGGCTTTTGCATGTCTTTTCTTGAATTTTCTTCTCTAATAAAACACATCAACATGTTACTGTTGAACGACAACAAAATAGCAGGACTTGATGTTCCAGAGGCATCAAGGTCGGATGTCTGACCCGCAAAGACCTCTGTGGGCTGCCTCTCCCTCAGCCTCCACTCTCCCAGCCAAGCTGGCCGCCGGCAGACAAGTGAGATGTGGGGGGCAGAGCCTGTCGCCTCGCTGGTTCCTCTGGTCTGTGGGCAGCCAGACTGATCCAGGGCCAGACCTGGCTCCCCAGCTCTCTGCCTTTTGGCGACCAGCCACCTGGAGTCTGTTCAAATGAACAAGCTGCCTTTTCTTCCTACATATTGGTTTCTCCTCCATTTGAAAACAAAACTCTTCCCCATCTGCTTGCTTCTGGGATCGCCATAATTGCATGGAGGATAATTGGCGGCAACTCAATCTGAGGAAAACCCTGTTGATTCGAAGCACAGGCTCAATAAACGTTTGTGTTTCATCGTTTTGCTAAATGGAGCCTGTATCCCAGCCAGCTTTGCTAACGCAGGAGGAGAAATTAATGGGAGCCATATGAAGAGGAGGGAAGCATTGAACAATATTCTACCATGACCTCTTTGTTTCTAAGAATTCTTTGCTGTCAAGGGAGCCATTGATTTGTCTGGAAAGTGTCCCCCCCAATCCATAAAGCACAAAGTAAATGACATCAGGATGGAGCCCTAAAAACAATGGTACTGCCAAGAATAGGGCTACTTACCTGACTCCACGTACTAAACTGTGGTTCTGGATATGAGTACTGAGCCGGATGACTTCCATAAAAAAAGAAAAAATCATTGCCTTAATACCTAACATTTGCTTTCTGAAATAGTCCTTGATGCCGTGAAATAAGCCTCGCAAGTTTGTGCATACTCCAAGCAGGGAGTACAAGAGAATAAACTAGTCATTCACACACCTGGATTTGAGTCTTGATACTCACAAGCTGTATGACCTTGTGCACGTCCTTTAATCTCAGCCTCAGGGTCTCATCTCTAATATGGGGATGAAGAATCATTTCTAACTCATTGGATTGCTGTGAACAAGATGGTTCGTGTAAGCACTACATCAGTATCTGAAGCATAGTAAGCTCTGTAACATTTGGTTATTATTACTTACTACATTTGGTGTTCATTCAATAAACCAGTACTGAGTATTTACTATCTATCAGGCACTCTTTTGTGTTCTGGATATACAACATAGAAAAAGACAATGTTTGGCAGTCATGAATCTTAGAGACTTGTAAGGGAGGCAGGTAATAGAGCAAGGAAATAAATTAGTAAATGAGATTGTTTGAAATAGTTACCATTTCTATGATGAAAATAAAACAACCTAAACGTCCGTTGACAGATGAATGAATAAAGAAAATGCAGTGCGGTGCTGTGCTTAGTCACTTAGTCGTGTCCAACTTTTTGCAACCCCATGGACTGTAGCTTGCCAGGATCATCTGTTCATGGAATTCTCCAGGCAAGAATACTGGAGTGGGTAGCCTTTCCCTTCTCCAGGGGATCTTCCCAACCCAGGGATTGAACCCACATCTCCTGCATTGCAGGCAGATGCTTTACCAGCTGAGCCACAAGGGAAGCCACAGGGAATTATACTGAGTATTTTGTAATAACCTATAAAGGAAAAAAAATCCCAAAAAGAGCATATATAACTGAATCAGTATGTTGTATACCTGAAACTAACACGAGGTTATAAATCAACTGTACTTCAAAAAAAAAGAAAAGAAAACAAAAGAAGCAGAGAAAGACTAAGATAGGGATGATAAGCTTGGATAGAATTTAGGAAAAGCCTCCCTGAACAAGGGAGCTTCCTTGGTGGCTCAGACAGAAAAGAATCTGCCTGCAATGCAGGAGACCCGGGTTCAATCCCTGGGTCAGGAAGATGCCCCTGGAGGAGGAGATGGCAACCCACTCCAGTATTCTTGCCTGGGAAATCCCATGGACAGAAGAGCCTGATGGGCTTCTGTACATGGGATCTCAAAGTATCCGACACGACTGAGTGACTAACACTTTCCCTTTCACTTTCATTTCCCTAAAGAGGAAATATCTGAATCACAACTTGAAAGCTCAGGCATAGAAAAGAGCTAGGGCGAAGGTCAGTAGTGGGAATGACCCTGACATGTTCAAGAGGAAAAAGGAGACCAGTGAGGCTGGAACACAGTGAACAAGGGGTGAGAGAGATGTGAGAGGAAATCAGAGGACTTGGCAGGACCCTGTAGTTCAAGGTAAGTATTCTTTTGTACACTGTGGAAGGTTCTGTAAGTAACCAGAGTCATGTAATTTTTCACGTTTAAATGCTCAGTCTGGCTGCCTGGGGAACGCTATTATGAGCTTAAGCAGGAGCAGGCCAATAGCAGACTGGTGCTGTGACCTCATTGGTGGAAGGAGCAAGATGGAGAGGGGTAGATGGTATTTGAGCTATATTCCATCAGCCTGGCACTTACTTTCACTGATCTGATTAAGCTGAGTTTCTGAATTTCAGTCCTGAGATCACCTGTCCAGCAGCAGTCACATAGACAGTGAAGAGGGTTGGAAGAAGGTGTATTCAAGGGACTTTTTCACTACATCAAGTAGGCAGGATGGAGTAGTAGAAAGTGCCCTGGGGTTTTGTCAAAAAAGCCAAGAATTAGCTAGACTCCACCACCTACCAGATGTGTCACTTTGATCAAGACAGTCAACATCCAGCCTCAGCTGTTGCCTCATCTGCAAAATGAGGGGGAATTCCAAACTCATGGACTGGTGAGGATAATATATGTAGAAACTGTTCCGTGAACTTTAATGTGGTATTAAAATGTAAGAAAGTATTTCCAAACAGAGAGCTGGAACAGATGGTTTCTGCTTTTCTTGATGTTCAGTGCCCAACCACAGGGCCAACTGGGCCTCTTGTTTGAGTTTCTATATTAGTTTCCTACGCCTGCAGTAACAAATTAACACAGACTGGGTGGCTTAAGATAAGACAAATGTATTCTCTCACAGTTCCAGAAGCTAGAAATCCAAAAACAAGGTGCTGGCATGGCCATGCTCTCTCGAAAGACTCTAGGGAAGCGTGCTTCTTTGCTTCTTTAAACTTCTGGTAGCTCCAAGGGTTCTATGGTTTGTAGCACCATTATTCCAATCTTTGCCTCCATCTTCACATGGCCTCTCTCCTACATGTCTGCGTATCTCTGTCTTCACAAGGCACCCTCCCTATGTGGCTGTTTTCCCTTCTCCTAAGGACGCAGTCATATTAGTTTAGGGCCCACCTTAATCAAATATGACCACATCTTTAACTTAGTTACTTCTGCAAATACCCTATTTTTAAACAAAGGGACCAGGTTGCAGAGATTGGGACTTTAACGTATCACTCCAAGGAACACAAAAAAGAAAACGTGCAGATTTGAACCATCCTGGTATCTTGCTAAACAAGAGAGTAGTGTCCAGTTTAGAGTTGCAGGACACAGCTTTGCAAAAAGGCAAAATGAGGAATCCAGGATATAGGACCATGAGCAGACGGGATAAAATGGGATGCTTGATGTTATGGTTAAAAATTAAACTGGAGCCATCTGGTGGCCCTAAGGAGGGTTGTCAAGTTGGAAGAACTAAGGAAAAGAGGGACTAGAGAACAAGCCAGCATTGTTATGGAGAAAGAAAGAGTTAAACTGGTACAACTGGGGTGGAGGAGACAGTTGCCACACACAAAGGACATGGCCAAAGCATTCCATTTTTTCAGGCAAAGAGTGTTACCCAATAAGAAACAAAGAGAATGATTCAAAGAAAGTAGGTTTCAAGTTCTGCAGGTCATTAACTGAGCACAGGTGGAAGCCCTAAAGAAATTAGACTGTAAGTCACTCTGAACTGTATATGTGTTAGATGGTGGCTCAGTCTGGCAGGTAGCCATGTTCCTAGGCAGACAAGACAGAATTTTTTTAAATTGTCCTTTATCAGTTTCCTTTTTGATTTTTGTTTTAATATTTAATTTTAGACTGTTCATGAATATATGCTTAATTCCACTAAACAAAAAGTAAGCAATAATCTCAATTTATTAATATTTTTCCTTTCTCAGCTGGGTGAGAGAGAGGCTTTAATTCTGGAATTAACTGGGTACATTAAGAAATATTCAAATGGAGCTTCATGGGATGTCTTCTGAAAGAAATTAATTCAAGAAATGTCGAATTTTGTGTAGAAAGGAAAGAACTGGAATATTCTCTTTCCACAAGAAATCATAGTGGCTTTCAGGGATCAAAGCTGCAAGCAAATCATTATACTAGTGCTCATGAGATGAAATGTGCACTTTGAATCCATAAAGTGGAACCGACGGTGTTTCTTCCATGGCATCAAGTACTGTCATGTGAATTTCACTATATATAATTCACCCACATATGTCATATCAAACCACATTAGCAGACATTTAGAAGCACCAACCTCTGAGAGAGATTCAATATTGCTAGTGTAGTTGTATGTCTCTGTGTTATATATTTACCCATTTATCTCCCACTCTAGACTGAAAGTCCCCTAAAAGCCAGGGATGTCTTTCATTTCCATATGCCTGGACCAGTGTTTAATCAAAACTCAAAGAATGAATTTACCTAACATACAAATATCTCACTTAGCCCTAATTCTAGGAGAGAAAGCTCTTGGGGAACATGACCTTCGAACTGAGATTTGAAAACAGAATAAAAGGACATCCCAAGCAGAGAAAATGAGATGAACAAAGGCATGGAAGGAGGAAATCACAATGTGACAATTGGTAGATGGTAAATTCGAAGTTAAGACCAAAAAATTAGCTGGAGACATACAGTGGCCACATGCAAGTGATCCCAGACTATCTTTCCAGACTTCAGTATCAGCTGGGGTTCAATCCAGAAACACAAACCACCCTAGATGTCTTAGTCAAGAAGTGGTTTAACTTAGAGAGTTGGGAGTTTATAGGATACTTGGAGCTGATGGACTGTACCTCTGGGAACATCTCCCAATCTACACAGAATGAGCCATCAGGAGAGCTAGTATATCTGAGACCCCTGGAGCTGTGCCAGAATCAGGAAGCTGGAACACCATGATTGCCTCCAAATGCCCCCACAAGGTGGTGGTGGCCAATGGAAAACTTCTGCAGAAATACCCACCAATCCAGGCTCTTGTCCAGGAAGGTCAGGAAGATAGCACCTTCCAAATACCACACAAAATCACTCATTGGTAGCCCCAAATTCAAATCCAAAGCCCTATCCATAAAGACGTGTTAGTCGCTCAGTCGTGTCCAACTATTTGCGATCCCATGGACTGTTAGCCTCCCAGTTTCCTCTGTCCATGGAATTCTCCAAGCAAGAATACTGGAGTGAGTAGTCATTCCCTTCTCCAGGAGATCTTTCTAACCCAGGGATGGAACCCAGGTCTTCTGCGTTGCAGACAAATTCTTTACCATCTGAGCCACCATTCATTGGAAAAGACCCCGAAGCTGGGAAAGATTGAGGGTAAGAGCAGAAGGGGTGACAGAGGATGAAATGGTTGGATGGCATTACTGACTCCATGGACATGAGTTTGAGCAAACTCTGAGAGCTAGTGAAGGACAGGGAAGCCTGGCATGCTGCAATCCATGGGGTCACAAAGAGTCAGACACAACTTAGCAAATGAACAACAACAACATCCATAAAGAATTCTAGGAAATGTAATTTTAATGTAGTTTTCACCTTCTTAACTTCTTCAACTAGAAGGAAGTTGGTGGTTTGAGTGATCCAAACCACAGCATTCAGAAAACCTGTTACAGGATTAAAGTGCTGATGCTAAAAGTGATGGCTTGAGAAATTTTTCCAGGATGAATTAAACAGTCTGAACACAGAGAAACTAACAGAAACAAATGAAAAATTTATTTTAAAACATGTACTAAATATTACTCAGAGATTTTATTGATGACAAAAATCTTTTTAAAGAAAATATCTTTCCTGCTTTGGAGTGTGTGTGAGTGCGTGTTGGCATGCGTGCATGCATGAGTGTGTGTGTGTTTTAAGGAAACTGTTTTATGACTGATAAGGGCATTTATCAGTAGGGAACAATGAAATACTGATAAGGAAAAAGCGTCCCTCAGCTCAGAAGGACTGCCTACCGTTGTCATCTCACCCTGTAGCCTGCTGAATCCTGGAGCCATCCACAGGATTTCTTGAATTCATTTGGCATTTCACATATCAGCTGCAGTTTTAGGTCAAGCGTTGGCTTAAATTTCTATGGGGTTTGTTCAATATGGTGCCTCGGGTTTGGGTATTGGCGAACTGTCATTGTAATTGCGCATTTAATTTGATGTGACTTCAGTGTGTACCTCTCACTAAAACCTCCTGAGCAGCTTTTAGAATCTTTGATTAGTTTAGGAAAAGAAAAAAAAAGTTTCTCCATTAAAAGAAAGAAATAAAAATGGCCACATTAGTCATGAGGCTTTCGAGATACGTGGCTGTGAGCGAACAGAGTCCCCGTCACAGCCACCTTCCAAGCTGCTCTCCACTGCGCCGCCGGGCAGTGGGCACACATGTGGGCAGCCTAGGCTGAATCTCAATGTTGTGCTCTACCAGCTAGTTATTTCACTGCTCCAAGTCTCAGTTTTATCTTCTGTAAAATGGACATGACACTTATTTTGTAAAATGGTTGAGGAGATTAAAAAGATAGTAATTTCTGGCCTATAATATGTAGTTTGGGCTTCCCAGATGGTGCTAGTGGGTAAAGAACCCATCTGCCAATGCGGGAGACATGAGAGACACAGGTTCAATCCCTGGCTTGGGAAGATCCCCTGGAGAAGGGCATGGCCATTCACTCCAGTATTCTTGCCTGGAGAAACCCCATGGAGAGAGGAGCCTGGCAGACTACAGTCCGTAGGGTCACAAAGAGACCCTATATAACCATAGGGTCACACAATTGAAGTAACTTAGCATGCATGCATGCATACATAGTTTATATACAAGTATAATTATAGCTTTAATAAATATCAGTGCATTCTCTCTTTCTCTCCTTTGCTGCTTAACTGTGTGCTTAAAGAGCATAATACTGGGTGCTCCCTTGTTTCTTGTACCTATGTATACACCTGGTACACAGTAGGTTGACAACTGGTTTCTGGATAATTAGTAAATGTTAGGATGGACAAGTGGGTTGTTTACAATGGTCACTCATACCATGAACAACTGTTGGTTGACTGGGCTGTACCCACATCTCTGTAATGCCAGGCAGTGGGTCTATAGTGCAGACTCCAGCCCATGCTGAGCAGTGAAGCAACTGTCATTTTCACTCCTGACTAGTACCCGACAGGACCCTCCCCTTTCTGCCTCGGGACGCCTTTCTTGCATTTGAGGCCCCAGGAGTAATTGTCCTTTCCTACAGGCTTATTTCACAGTCGATTATCCTGTGGCAGCCCCAGTCATCTCATTTTAAACATGTATAGCATGTCCTTGAAGAACCCAATTGCTTCAACAAGAAGCAGTCACTCAAAATATTAAATATCACTCCATCTTCAAAGCGACTTATCATATCATCCAGCCTCTTTTGCGCAAGATCGGCTCTTATCAAAAAAGAAAAGAAAAAGAAAACACAGTTGCTTAGAGACGCAGTCAGTCAGTTACCGAGCCATGGTGGCCATAGTGCTGGACACCATCAAAGAAGCATCACCTGGTGACAGGCTCAAATACAGCCGTTTGGCCAGCAATATCCAAATAAGTACTTTGCACCAAATAAACACGGGCTCCTATTCTCCACAACATGAAAGAACCTAGATGTGCAGTCCCCATGGTCGTGGTAGGAGTCCCATGGCTTACTCTTGCCTCCTGGATCCTTCGAGTGGGCATTTATCTTGGCTGCCTAAGCCACCGCTGGTGTCATCAGTGACTGCAGAAAGAAGTGCCAACATCACGCTGCTGCTTCCAAATCACTATGGACCACAGAGACAGGGTGGTTCGGATAACTCCTGAGAAGCAGGCTGCTAGACGAGGTTTTTCTCTCCTCCCTGAGAAGTGAAATTATTATACAAGCCTTTGATCTCACTTTATTTTCTTTCTCTGAAGAGAATTTTTTTGCCTGTGGAAAGTACCAGACTAGCAGGCCAGGAAAATGAAGGGTTGTACTTGCCAGTAAGAAAGGTCAAAGAAGAGGAACAACCTTGCTCTCAGTGGTCAATTTTCCTGCCACCACCACCCCTCCCCATCCCCTATCTAGGAGGGGTTAGAAGAAAACTGTCCAAATATCAGAGGAGTCTTGTCCTGGCTTCAGACTAACCGGAAAGCTTGCCCAGCTTCCTTGCTCCACCTCGGTTTTCCTTTCCACTGAGTGAGTAGAGTCAGTCAGATTTTTCTTCCTCAGAGAAATACTTGAAAACAAAGGTGCTTTCAGGTTTGAAGTGCTTCTGAGTTCACTAGAGCGTAAGTGTGACCGCAACTCAGTCAGAAAAAACTGGGCTTGCTTCTGAGGTCTGTGTGCCTTTGTGTTCAGTCGTGTCCGACTCTTTGCAACCCCGTGGACTGTAGCCTTCCAGGGTCCTCTGCCATGGAATTTCCCAGGCAAGAATACTGGAATGGGTTGCCATTTCCTCCTCCAGGGGATCTTCCCAACCTAGGTATTAAACCTATGTCTCCTGCATTGGCAGGCGGGTCCTTTACCACTGCACCACCTGGGAAGCCCCATTCTGGTCTAAGAGGAATGTACAAAAAGGACACCATTCACTCCCCATGTCCAACTTCCCACTCTGTTCCCTAGAACGGCCCCACCTCTGCATGGAGACATAGGAATGGAATCCTGCCCTCAATCAAGGACTATCTATGAAGCTTCTTCTCTTTCCTGAAAATGGAAACATAGGTCTAATCAGAAAAATTAAATGAAGCCAATAAATAATCGAGAAGGAAAAAAGTTAAACCAAAACTGACTTAGCATAACTTAACAACTGTGAAGTGTTAGGAAGGTAGCCATTGCACCATGTAGCTACCACCCATAGGGCTGAGAAAACTAAGGGGACAGATAAGCATCATTAAAGCAGAACAAAGACCCCATAAGGCTGAAACTCAACTCGGATTTCCCAGGAGGGTGTGCTGCATGGCTGAAGCTGGTATTTCTTAGGGGATGTGATGGGACTGGTCCTACAAAAGTTTGAAAAACTTCAACGTGCTTTCAGCTGCTGGGGTGAAGAAGCACCCCCTAAGTAATAAGGGCAGGAACTGGAGATTGAATAAAGCAAGAAGGAAAAAACAGGAACAGGTACCTTTTCCCCTCCAGTCTTGTTCACAGTGTCCCTCTAGTGTTTCTTTTCAGCAAGACTTAGCAAAGAGCAGTGGGCAAAGCAGATAGGGGGTTGTAGAGTCCCAGTGGCTGCAACACATGAGGGAAAAGAGAAGGGTCAGTTTGGAGTGGGAAGACAATTCCTTAATAACTGGCCTTAGGGAATAAATAAGGAGAGAAAGAAATCTGTACCATCTGGGCGTTGGGGCTATAAAGACAAAGGGTAGAGAGTAAGACGAGAGAAGCAAAAAACTGGAACAAAAGTAATCAGTAGAAAATGTAAGCCTTTGAAATTCACAAGAAAAATATAAAGAGGGAGTAAATATAACACAGAATGTAAGGTTAAGGCAAGGCTGTTGGGTAGGGACAGGCAGCAGTGAGCCAAACAGATCTTAACATCAGAGCATGAACTCTGATTTAAATACAAGTTACACCAGTTATTCAGTGTAGGACCCTGGGCAACTTGCTCAAACTCTGAGTTTCTTTGTCTACATCTGCAAAGTAGGGATAATAACACTAGCTATGTTATAACATTACTACGGTGTTATGAACAGTGGATGAGATAATTTTGTAAAAGGGCTTAATAAAGTGAATGGTATAAACCAAGATCTCATTGTTTTGTGTAGCTTTTTTTTAACATATTTCAAATCTATTCACACTTGCTATTCTCTTTTGTGATGTTATAAAATAAACTGCTCTTTGTGTCCCAAGACTCACTTTTTATTTTAGCATAATAGTGGAATTTTTATCTGGGCACCTGGCTACACAGAGTAACAACTTCTTTCTCAGCTATCTCTGTATCTGTGCCTCGTAGGTTAAGTTCTGACCAATAGGATAATAAGCCAAGTGATGGTGCAACTTCTGAGTGCTGTCTTTAAAAGAATAGGGCACTGTCTCCTCTTTCCTTCCTGCCTTACTGCTGGCTGGAATGTAGACATCCCAAGGAGCCCTCTTGACTTTTTGGATGAAGGCAGCACCTTAGGGAAAGCAGAGCAACAGCATTAAAGGAGCCTGTTCACATGACAACATCACACAACCATCACAGTAGCTCAGACTTAGCGTTAAACAGAAATCAACTTCCATTGTATTAAAGTCACGGTCATCTGGAGTGAAGTAGACTTGATCCCTGTCTTCATGGAGCTTTCATTCTAAAAGGAAAGTATAGCTGTTATAAATGTGTATCTGAGAGCATACTTTTGACTTCAAGAAACAGAATAATCAGAACCTAGGAGGTTTTGAAATAAAGGTTTGTTTGTCTCACAGAAAAAGGAATTCGAGTGGCTCTGGGGTTCATTCAGTAGCTCACAAATAACAGGATTCTGTGTCAGCTTCTCTCTAATGCTGTTGGACCTGTCCTCATGGTGTAAAGATAGCTGCCATAGCACCAAATATCACATCCTCACACACAAAAATATGTAAACCAAGAAAAATGGTCCCTGTTTGTCCTTCTCTTCCATCAGAATGGAACATCTTTAACAAATGTCCTTATCAGTTTTGGTCTCAGATTCCACTGGTTAGTATTGGAGTCCCATGCCAATGCCACAACAGCTAGAGAGGCCAGGCTAGCAAGGAACTGATGTTCTTCATTTTTACAGGCTTTGGATGGTGGGCTTCTCAGGAAAGGAAGGAGTAGGCTCATAGTATTGTTAGGCATCAATCTTTTTAGGAACCATTCTTTGCTTTTTGAAACTTTCATGTGGGTAGGTTAGTGCTGAAATTCTTCTTCAAATGTGTTTATTTATACCTTACTGTCTTGTTGAGTTGCCACCTTATATTACAGAGAAATAAAGTAGGGTTAATAAATCTACATTTTTTTTCTGTACTATTATTTAATTCAATTATGCCATGCATCAGGCTTTGTGTTGAATACTTGAAACACATTATATCATTTAATAAAGTGTGGTTTCTGAAAATTGCTGGTCATCTGCTTGTTACCTTCCAAAGCACTGCATTTTTGTATGAATAAAATAAAGCTGGATGATAGAAGGTACTGTGAATCAATTTTCAATATGCTCAAGAATCAACATAGCAGAAAGCAGACATCTTATTATCTTGGCCAAACCACATAAAGTGTTGGCTTAGCTTTTAGCTATGGTTTCAAATCAATTCTGATAATGGTGACAGAAAACACGGTGAAAAACTAAAACATATCTGGCATTTTCCTGTCAAATAAACCAACCACTCCCTGGGAAATGAGACACTGGTCAAGAATTTAGATTGACTCACCAGGGTTATTCCAGGACTTATCAGAAAGCCTCGAAGTCTTCTAATTTGCTTAAATATTTGCCGCAGTTGTGCACTCTGCTAGTTACTTGCAATGCATAAATTGCTACACATTCTCATGTAGACTGTGGACTTGCCTTTAAATCTGCTGAATTTAAGAAATTAATGCTTGGAGACTTTATTAAAACTGCCACTCTCACATCCCATCACCTTCAAACAAATGGTCAGATTGCAGATACGGTAGACACAGTGAAGAAACTTGTAGAAAGAGTTGTCCAATGAGACTAGACTAGACAGGTTCCTCATCACAGAGCACAGCTCAAGGGCGGAGTCAGGACTGCAGTTTAGCGAGCTGTGCAGAATCTCATGTCTTGACAACATCGAGACTTCTATATGTGCAGCATCAACACAAACAGCGCCTAGAATAATTGGTTCTCAAATTTGTGTGGTCATAATAATCACATTAAGGAGTGTATTAAAATATAGATTCTATGTGCTAAGTCCCTTGAGTGGTGTCCAACTCTTTGCGACCCTATGGACTATAGCCCACCAGGCTCCTCTGTCCATGGGATTATCCAGGCAAGAATACTGGTATTGGTTGCCATTATTGATCTCTAATGTTGACCTCCCCTGGAGGAGAACCTCCAGGGGACCTTCCTGACACAGGGACCAAACCCCCATCTCCTGCATAGCAGGCAGATTCTTTACCGCTGAAACACTAGGGAAGCCCATAGATTCTTATATCTTATCCCAAACTGAGTGGGTTGGGGCTAAAGTAGGTGAATCTGCTTATTTGACATGAGTTCCAGGTGGCTCTGATACACCTGGTAGACCAGAGCACAGACCATAATTTGAGAAACATGGTCTAGATGCTGTTTGGTTGGCGTCTACTGTTCCAACTTTGAGTTATACAACTTAGTTTTTATGAATTTGGCCTAAAGTAGGATCCCTTTAAAACTGAAATCACATAGGTCAAGTTGTGCAACGATTAGACACCGTGAAAATCAACATGGCATTACCATGTTCACTGGGTGAGATTTGTATGTACACACACGCGTGCATAGTCCAGTGACTAACAGAATCAGAGCTATTAAAACATCTAATCTCCACCACTTAGGAAATAAACTATCAAATTTATCAGAAATAGAATGTAAAGAACATAATTATTTTAATACTACCACAAACTGCTGTAATTTAGTTATCTAATAGTTTTAAATCTATTGGCACAAGGTTCAACCTGAGATGTCCTCTTCCAGGATAAACAGTTATATTCATTTTAGGGAGTAAGAGTAAAGATTTGATAGTCAAGGAATTAAGACACATTAAGTCTTAGTCTAACAAATATCCTTATTTCCCCATTAGGTTCCCGGGAGACATTTATGCAAAATACAGAAGCAGAATGTTTAGAATAAAAGAACACTAAATTAATAGAGCAACAGATCCTCCTCCTACTTTACTCTGTTGCATGGCAGAACTGGAGCAAGTTTGCTTTTGTCTTGAGACCTAGGCAGGGTCTAAGACTCCTGCTCTCTTCCTGTAAGTCTAAATTCTGGGGCAATTATATGCTATCAAATCTATGTGGATAGGGATGGAAGAGAAGTGGCAGGATACAGAGAAGAGAGAGTGAGACCAGGAATGAGGAGGAAATCCAGAGGGTGGGTCCTGGCCTGAGTCGCCTACCTTATAATACACTGATAGACTGAAAAATAATTAACCAGGAAACCAGGAGTCACTAGAATGGCAGGCTCTGCCAAGATCTGCCTATCAAATGAAGAGGTATCAAAATGGCAAAGGAAAGCAGCCACTCCCGCCTTTAAGGACGGTAAGCCTGCCTGTAACAATGCTATGGCTCTAAGGTGTGCTTTCATCTGGACAATCATATCAGCAAGTCTGGCTCAGACTCTTGTGGGGTCACTGCTCCTTTCCCATGGGTCCTGGAGAAGACTCTTGGGAGTCCCCTTGGACAGCAAGGAGATCAAACCAGTCCATCCTAAAGTAAATCAACCCTGAATATTCATTGGAAGGACTGATGCTGAAGCTGAAGCTCCAATACTTTGGCCACCTGATGTGAAGAGCCGACTCATTGAAAAAGACCCTGATGCTGAGACAGATTGAGGGCAGGAGGACAAGGGGGCAAAAGAGGATGAGATGGTTGGATGGCATCATCGACTCAGTGAATATGAGTTTAAGCAAACTCGGGGAGATGGTGAAGGACAGGGAAGCCTGGCATGCTGCAGTCCATGGGGTCGCAAAGAGTCAGACATGACAGAGCAATTGAACAACCATCACCACCTCACAGCAAATGCAGAGGGATGGGGCAGGGGCAGGGGAAGGAAAGTCTGAGTTTGCTCCAGCTGTGATTCACTCCATAATGGATTTTGACCTTGAAATGGATTGGCCAATCTGTTTCCTCAATCCTACCTACCTTCCTAAATCTTACTCAACTTTTAGGGTTCAGCTCAAATACATTCTTCTGCCTGACACCCAAGAAAGTAACTCTTTCTCTGCAATCAAATGGCACACATCTATATCATCCGATAATTACCAGCTCACTTATGGACAGATTGTGAATGACTTCACTTATAAGAAAGGAAGCTAACCCTTGTATGAATTCATAGAATAATTGGGAGGAGTCTCAGAAGTGTGATCATGCCTCCTCTCTGTAACTAGATTCTCTATTTCTGAAACACAGAATTTTTGTTTCAAATATTTTTGTCATCTTTTGTATCACCTGTAATTATAATCTAGAAATCCCCTCACTGATGAACAGTCAATTTATGAACTTCATTGTAACAAAGATTTTCACTCAGGTGAAAGGGAAGCAATCTGCCGGCCATCAACAGATGGTTGGGCATGGTCCCTTGAGGTGTGGGGATCAAGTCTTTCATTAATTAATGGCATGTCTGAAGCAGTACCATGCTATCAACTTATTTTTTATTTAAAAAAATTAAAATGCAGGCATATTGGGGGAAAATGTTTAAGAAGTTTTTAAAAATCATAACTGTCAAATAATCACAGTTCTTTTACAAAACTTGACAGAAATATGCTGACAGAGATTGCTTGCCGGGTATCCTGGGACTTCTGAACAAATAAGCTAATGAACAGCCTTTTGAATCTTGACTTGATCATAAGTTAAAGAAGATTTTGGACTGGAATGTAGTAATTATTCAGTAAATTTTTATCTGATTTTAATTTCTTTGGCTTCACAACTAAATTTTTCACCTTTTCAAAGGCAAGCAACTTATCAACTGCTTCTTTTGCGTTCACCACAAAAGACCAAACACGATGCTAAACAGCACTGCCAATCATAGAAAGAGAACAAATTGTAAAAGTCATCATCCCAAATAAGTCCACAGCACATACTTGTGTGTAAGGTTCTACACACTAACATGGATATTTTTCCTCCAAGAAAATATCCCAGGGAAGGAAAGGAAAGGAAAGAATGTGGAGATTTGCAGATACTTGTGTGCAGCAGAGGACGGAGGTCCAGGTCAAACAACTTTCTTCCCGTGGAAGCACTCACTGAGTATTCAACTTTGAGTACACTGCCTAGTCATTCTGTGCCTCGATTTACTCTTCTGTAAAATGGAGGTGACAATAATAGCAGGACCTATCTTATAGAATCAGGCTGAAGCTCAAAAGAATTAGAGCTTGGCAAACTAACACCCGTGGAGCTGTCCAGGCGGCACTGGTGGTCAAGAACATGCCTGCCAATGAAGGAGACGTAAGAGACGTGGGTTTGATCCCTGGGTCGGGAGATCCCCCGGAGGAGGGCATAGCAGCCCACTCCAGTATTCTTGTCTGGAGAATCCCATGGACAGAGGATCCTGGAGGACTCTAGTCCATAGGGTCACAAGAGTCAGACACAACTGAAGCAACTTAGCACAGCACAAAGAAACAACCTCCCATAGCTGAAATCTGGCTTACTATCTGTTTTTTTTTTTTTTATAAATAAAGTTTTATTGGAACACATACACAAGAGTTAATGCATGCGAATGCTGAGAGTTTTCCTGCCCTCTAGCCAATGCTCAGTGAATACTAGCTATTGTTTTTGTGGTGTCAGGAAACAGTAGTCCTAGCTCTGCTGCTATTGCACCCTTTGATTCTATTTCCTTGTCTGAGAAATGGAAATATTTAAGTATTTAAACCACATGATCTCTAGTGCTAATTCTAACCTGAGTGATTATATTCACATTATTCATATTCTTCTGTTCAGAAAAGAAAATGCACAAGGTAATGGGAAGAAAAATATAAACAAAGAAAAAAGAAACCAAGCAGAGTAAATTATTTGACAGAAAGCATCCTGCCTCCCCTTCTCACACCCAAAATAAAAGCAGCTGAGAGAAGGAACAGGATACAAGAAGAGATAGTGACACTATAAAAAGAACGAAGAGGCAATATTTCACTCAGGGCTCTATTGCTTTTATTAACTGTGAGACAGATTCACTCAGAACTTTTAATTCTTCAAATAACAGGCATCATAAACACCATTATCTGTTTGCTTGTGCCTGTAGCATTTACTGTAATTCCTCAGATGAAAACCTCAGCTTCTAATATTACAGGACAAGGATGGAGTGAGAAAGGCTTAATGCAATTCAAGATATTCAAAGGTAAAAAGCTGCAAATGAAAATTATCACAATGAGCAAGAATAAAATTATTATAAAACTGTCACATTTCTAATATTTCATATCACTTCTGACCATAAGCTCTGCAGCTATAAAAGCAATATCTTTTACTCCCCAGTGTGCTGTGGTGATGGTTCGCATTCTTCAAGGCTTATGATGTTAAAATGCCTTTAATTATGTTCCGGATAGCTTTTCACAAGGCATTCTTAAACCTCTCCAAGGTCAGCGTCTTCCTTCTCACTGATTCTCAGATCATCACTCTCTGATTCTGGCTTCACTGACATATTATTCATTTTATCCTGGGGAAAGGCACAATTGCTGAATTGGTCACACTGGCATCCGGGACGGGAGCAAGACTGTCCCAGAAGGTACCTTTGCTGGGCACTTGACGTCTGCATTGGTCTCCTCTGCCATTCTTTAGAGGTCAGCCAAACAAAATTCAGATGGATGCTTAATGCAATTCAAATGTCTGAGCTTTGCAAACAGCCACCACCTTTTGGGGCCATTTGGAGACCTGAGTACCAAGCAGATGGTCAGAGGCACAGCCCCTTATAGATTTGTGTTTCTGGCAATACCATGTAATGGGGAACAGGAAAGCAATGTTGAGTTGCCCATCGCAATGTTAAGTAGGCACCTTGAAAATTGAAAACCTAGGTCTACCCATAGTCTATCCCAAACTTAAACATCCCAAACTTAAACAGTTGCTGGTTATGTTGCCTACAGTATTAAACTGTACTCCCAATCCATCCATTAAAATGGTTAGACACCCAAACCCCAAAAAGGAAATCAACTTCATGGATGGCTGGCCTTGTTAACAAGTAGTGAGTGGTTAAGTTATATTTCGGGAGCACTGGCTCACCAAATTCTTGTTAAGGGCATGGCAATTTTGGAAATGTCCTTGTTTTAAGCAATTTTCTTTTCATTTACACACATACCCACCCACACAGACCCATACATCTGTTTCCCCTATATGAAATTTCAGAAACGCTGTGAAAAATAAGCGGAAAGGGAATCCAAAGCCCAAATCTATCAGAAGGAAGACCGAGCACAGAATGGGCTATGGGGTGACTTCCAGGAACTACCTAGGTGATGGGAGATGACTTTATTCTCTTGTTAATAATTTTTAATAGTACTTTTTGTTATTGTTGTTCAGTCTCTCAGTCGTGTCTGACTCTTTGCAACCCCATGAACTGCAGCATGCCAGGCTTCCCTGTCCTTCACCATCTCCCAGGGGTTGCTCAAACTCATGTCCATTGAGTCAATGATGCCATCCAACCATCTCATTCTCTGTTGTCCCCTTCTCCTCCTGCCTTCAACCTTTCCCAGCATTAGGGTCCTTTCCAATGAATTGGTTCTTCATATCAGATGGCCAAAGTATTGGAGTTTCAGTTTCAGCATCAATCCTTTCAATGAATATTCAGGGTTGATTTCCTTTAGGATTGACTGGTTTGATCTCCTTGCAGTTCAAGGGACTCTCAAGAGTCTTTTCCTACACCACAGTTCAAAAACATTAAATCTTCGGTGCTCAGCTTTCTTCACAGTCCAACGCTCACATCCATACATGACTACTGGAAAAACCATAGCTTTGACTAGATGGACCTTTTTGGTAAAGTGATGTCTCTGCTTTTCAATATGCTGTCTAGGTTGGTCCTAGCTTTTCTTCCAAGGAGCAAGCGTCTTCTAACTTCGTGATTGCGATCACCATCAGCAGTGATTTTGGAGCCCAAGAAAATTAAGTCTGTCATTGTTTCCTATTTCCCCATCTATTTGCATGAAGTGTTGGAACCGGATGCCTTGATCTTTGCTTTTTGAATGCTGAGTTTTAAGCCAGCCGGTTCACTCTCTTCTTCTACCTTTATCAAGAGACTCTTTAGTTCTTCACTTTCTGCCATAAGGGTGGTGTCATCTGCATACCTGAGGTTATTGATATTTCTCCCAGCAATCTTGATTCCAGCTTGTGATTCATCCAGCCCAGCATTTCGCATGATGAATAGTACTTTACTGCGTTTTTTGCAGTAACTGAGAGAAATCTATGCCCACTATAGGTAATTTGGAAAATACAGAGATGTTATGGAATAAGTTCTACCACTCAGGGACTGCCACTAATATGATTTTGGTATATTTTTAACTGAATCTTTATAAACATTTTTTATATTGCATTATTTGTTGTATACCTCTTCCTTTCTAACCTCGACCTAATTCCAAATTTTGTTTATTGTCTGTAACTCCCCCACCCTGAAATGTTCCTTCTGCCCTGAAAAGTATGCTTCTGAAAGGAAAAGAGTTTTGTCCTATTCTTTGCTTCACAGAACCCAGGATCTCTCAGGCCCAATAGATTAGTGAACGCACCCAACAGATTAGTGAATGCACCCAAATGATTATTAGTGAATGCACCAATTCATTGAGATCCTACTGAACATGTAACTTTAGATCTTATATTTCTCTCCCAACACTACAACAGAGTAATAAGCACATCTTGTACATTATGACACAATCTTTCCAATCTCTCTATCTATCCAAGTACTACCGAAGAGGCAGATACCTGAATGCCCTAATGCAGCTGGTGAATGCCTCCCACAGACTTTTGCTTCCAGCCTGAAGGCATTTCTCATTCCCTAGAGACACTCATGGGAACCCTAAGCACAACCTGGAGGTGTGCCCATGAGGCCACCCTTGATCAATGACAGTCAGGAGACAGTGGATAAATCCTCTTCTAAGCCCTGAAGAAGATGGTTCTGAGATGTCTTTCACAAACCCCTCTGAAGGTCCAGATGGGTTTGAGTTCATCAGCCAAGGACAACATGAAAACACATTCTTGTTCTGGTTCTCCCTCTTCCTTCTCTTTTGCTCTGCAAGCCACCCCCAGGAAAACCCATCCTAAAGATTCAAAAAGCCTTCATCTCAGATTCTGCATCATGGGAAGTCAGCCTAAGAAAAACATAACTTTTATACGTTATTATAAATTATTTAAAACAATTTTAATGGCTGTATAATATTCTATTAACAAGAATTACTACAGATATATAATAATTTTAATATTATTGGAATTTCAGGTGGTTTATCCCTTTTAATCTTACAAATAAAACTATGTCAGTCTTCACATGTAAATCTTTTTCTTCATTTAAGAAATGGATTTGGTGATTCAAACATAAGAATTTTTTTTTAAGTTTTAGACCATATTGGCCAGTTTCTGTCTGAAAATTATAGCCTATGAACTTGTTCTTTCATGGCAACCTTGCCAGCACTGAATATTATCTTCACTTGTATCTGGGAATTTAGGAAGCTGAACATATTTTTATTTTAATTTGCATTTCTTTTATTTATAGCATTTCATCTTTTGGGAACTGTGTCTTATGGAAGAACAATACTGTTCAGAATTTTATGAAATTCTGTTACACATACCCTATGCCACAAGCCAGATCATCCTAGGATATGACCATTAGGTTAATGTGGTTGGAGAAGAGCTCTATGAGAAGTTTTGAGTTGGAAGAAGAAGAAAAAGGGACATTTCAATTAAATAAATATAGTGCCTACTACATGATGGCACATTAGAAAATGTTGAAGTCCAAAGATGAAAAAGATAGAAAATGTCATCTTGGAGCTAATACTCTAGTGACCATGCTAAAGGGGAAACTGAATGGCTGAACTAAAGTCATCCTAGACAATGGCTTGACTGGAAAGAGAAAAACTAGTTCCAAATTCTCACATTTTAGATTAAGAAAAGTACATTGTTTGGACTGCATTTAGTTTGGCTATGAAAGAAAATAAACAAAGCCAGTGGTTTAGAACGAGATATAACTGGATTAAGCTCAAGTGATACCAAGTGGAGTAAATGATAATGTGATATTATAAGAAAACAGTTGTTATGTGACTTTAAATTAAATAGGGTATGGAATACTCTAACAAACTCAATGGTACAAAGCAGAAAACTGATAAAAATCATAAAGCAAAAAAAGTTAATGCTTTTTCTAAAGTCAAAGACAAAATTCCTCTGAGGATAAGAAGTATACTTTTGTCATGTAAAATACATCAATGCCACATTTAACTGTGAAAAGATAGACCTAAAACAAGAGAATAAAAATGAAGGAAAGGCTCTAGAAGATAGAAACTATGAGGAAAGTAAAAAGTAGTAACCAAAAAACAAGTGCTTAGAAATAAACAGAAAAACTGTCTCAACAACTTTTTTAACAATGAAGGATATGAAACAGCCAATTAAAAATTGTTTGTTGTCTGGTGACTACAGTTCATAATACTTGAAATTTGCTAAGAGTGTAATGAAATTTGCTGAGAGTCTTCCATGTACTCAGCACTCATACACACAAAAAGAAATGATGTGAGATGATGAATGTGTTAATTAAATTGACTGTGGCAATCATTGCACAAAGTATATGTGTGTCAGATCATTTTATTATTCATCTTAAATATGTATAATGTTTATAATCAATTACACCTCAATGAAGTGGGGGAAAAGTGACTTTTCTACTGACTAAAATTGGATGTGATAAATCTTCAAATTTTGGCAATAAGATCTGTTAAATTATTTTATTTAATAATTGCTTTAGGTATTCCCCTCCAGTATTCTTGCCTGGAGAATCCCATAGACAGAGGAGCCTGGCAAGCTACATACAGTTCATGCAGTCGCAAGAGTCAGACATGACTGAGAACTAAACAGGCAAAGTTGGGGAATAAAAAAATATACCTTCAAAAAACTTTGCTACACACATAGTCTAGTACCAAAATGTGTTAATTAATATGCATATGAGGGTTTAAGATTGTTAGCAGCTCTCTTTTCTCCCACACTCAGGACCTGTTTATGGAAAAAGTATATTAGATATAGGAATTAAAAAAGATGTTACATATATACCTAAAATATTTTTATCCACTAATTTTTGCGTGTGAATCTAATACCTTCTGTTCAAGTAAAATTCTCTCAGCTGGCTTCCCAGCCATCTTTCTTGCATAAATCATACCTATAATATAGCATTAATTTCCATTTTTATTTCGTGAAAGTGGAACAAGAACTTAAAGACACTTGTGAAATAATCTGAGTACAGAATCTTTCTGGAGTCTTCCAATTTTTTTCCAAATCTTTTACTGTTATTTTTCCCAGGTTTAATTTAACTGTTTTTAAACAGCTCATCTTTATTGAGACTTGCCACTATTATTTCATAATGGACAAAAGCTTTTAATTTTTTAATCAGTTAGGATAATATTTCTATAAATTAATTATACTAAAAAATGTCTGTAGTAAGCCAGTTTGGTAACAGACATGTCTCATATTACTAAGCATACCACCTGACTGGTGCCTGTGCATGAGTGTAGTTCTAGAGGATAGCCTATAATGGTTTCTATTTTAGCCGTATGGTAGACTAGATCTTTCTGAACAACCTTCCCGACTGAAATAGCTAAAGTGTTGGATAAGGTATATATATATATATATTCAGTCTTTTAAAAAGAACTGCTGTGTTGGCATAAAGGAAGAAACTCACAGAGGTCAAGGTAAAAGTGGAAACAGGAACCTTAAAGACAAAAGATACCAAAATCAGATTACATGTAGAGGTTTCTGGTAGACCCTGGAGTTCCTGAGCTCCACTTTTATGCTATGAAAGGTACAGAGGACTGGAGTTAAAATCTAGGATTTACCCAAGGATGGAAACTGTGAAGACAAACTTCACTAGGTTCAGCTTCCAAGGACTGCCTACTCAAGATAAAAAGGGACACAAGGAAAATTTCATTATTGATTTATCTCATTTATTGATTCTATGCTGAGTCAAGAGAGAGAAAAAAATATCATTCAAGAATTTGTTGCCAATAGACCATCATTATAGAAGTTTACAATCCAAATCCATGCTCCCACTGAATAATAATGAATTCCCAAATCATCTTGTGTCAGTAATGCTACTGAATAGCCTGCTGCTGCTTCTGCTAAGCTGCTTCAGTCGTGTCCGACTCTGTGCAACCCCATAGACGGCAGCCCACCAGGCTTCCCAGTCCCTGGGATTCTCCAGGCAAGAACGCTGGAGTGGGTTGCCATTTCCTTCTCCAATGCATGAAAGTGAAAAGTGAAAGTGAAGTCGCTCAGTCGTGTCCCACTCTTAGCGACCCCATGGACTGCAGCCTACCAGGCTCCTCCATCCATGGGATTTTCCAGGCAAGAATACTGGAGTGGGGTGCCATTGCCTTCTCTGTTGAAAAGCCTAAACAAACACAAATGTAGTTTGGAGGAATCCAACTATTACTTAGGCCTCAAGAAATTCTCACAGATAAAGTGCCAAAGGAAATGAGCAGACCACAGCCAAAAATCACAAAATGCAAAAGTGACAGCCAGCAGGAACAAAGAGATGGCAAATTAGAACTGGAAGTCTTCAGTAATTCTAATATCAGATGCTGAGTATAAAATATACAAATTCAGTATGTTTAAAGAAATAAAAGAGAAGCTTGAAAGTAAAACAGAAAGAAAGTAGATTATAAAGAGCAACTAAATCGATTTGGAAAGACCTAAATTACACTCCTAGACATGAAAATAAATTAATTAAAATTAAAAACACAATGGGTAAATTCAACAGCAAATTGGAGACAACTGACATGAGTGTTAATGAGCTGAAAGACAGATCCAAATAAGTTATCTAGAATACATCCAGAGAGAAAAATGATTGGCAACATAAAAAGGGCTAAGAGTCATCGAGAATAGAGGGGACATGTCCAGTATAAACCTAATTAGTGGTCCAGATAGAGGATGCATTTGTCAAAATAGGCTAGTCTATGACATAGCCACCTTTTCATGGCTTAACAAACAAGTGTATGTCTCATTCACGTAAAGTCCAGTGTGAATCAGGCAGCTGTTCAGGGAAACATTCTCCCTTGCAGAGCCCCAGGGGTACTGTGGATCTTCCATCTCCATGAGTGGTCTCCACAGTTTCTGCCAAAGCAGAAGAGAAAGCTAGAAGGTCACAAAATAATCAACAGTTATAAGGTAAATGCACAGCATTATCTCTGCCTCTGTTTCCCCTTTAGTCATCAAACCATTCCATTCTTCTACCCACACAGAGAACACACTCAGCCTCAACCCGAAGTCCCATCTAGTTACTATCTTTACCTCAAAATCCTTGGATTTTGATAATATTAATCTCTTTAAACCTGGCCTCTCTTTTCATGACATCTGTGAACTAAAAAGTCAGCATTATGTTCCATCCAAAAAAAATCAATAATGGTGAAAGAGTAAAAAATAATGGCAATAAATATTCCCATTCTGAAAGGAAATGAAAGGAAGACATATAATGTAATATAACATAATATAATATTCACTGAAGTCCAATGGGCAGACCGCATGCATGCTCCTTACTCGAGAGATTTTCCTTAATTAAGCCCTGATTTTCTCTTTTGGAAGAATCCTTTTCCACAGGTTTTATGCCCCACTAGTGTTACTCTATAAAGTTATTCCTTTTTACTTACTATCCTTTGCCAAGTCTAACGGAGAAGGAAATGGCAACCCACTCCAGTACTCTTGCCTGGAAAATTCCATGGACGGAGGAGCCTGGTAGGCTGCAGTCCATTGGGTCGCTAAGGGTCGGACACGACTGAGCAACTTCACTTTTCACTTTCCTGCATTGGAGAAGAAAATGGCAACCCACTCCAGTGTTCTTGCCTGGAGAATCCCAGGGACTGGGAAGCCTGGTGGGCTGCCGTCTATGGGGTTGCACAGAGTCGAACACGACTAAAGCGACTTAGCAGCAGCAGCCACATCTAAAATGGGTTTTTTTGTTTTTTGTTTTTTGTTTTAATTTTATTTTATTTTTAAACTTTACATAATTGTATTAGTTTTGCCAAATATCAAAATTAAAATGGGTTTTTGAAGTCAATAACTCTTTGGAGTCAATAACAGATTTCACAACCCATTTTCTGTTCATGGAAAGTTGGAACCCAAATGTTGATTTAAATTGGAAAAGTCATATGCTTTCTAAAAAATCAAGCTAATAGTTTCTTTGTCTATATAGGTTTCCTAAAATATTATTAAGTTTCTGATCTATCTGCTTTCAGTCAGTTACACATATCAGTAATGATATCAGAGGTAACCTTAGAGACATTTTTTCAGATATGATTTATCTCTTTGTTTTCTTGTCCCATAGGTCCCATATACTTCTTTTTCTCTCTCAGTTTAATGGCAGATATTTTAAGGCTTTTGTAATAAGCAGTGAAAGGAAAAAAAAGCTATATATAATGTGTATTTATCCTGGGTCATTTTATCTGTTGATAAGTTTTGCTAGTTGCCACTTTTAGATATTTTGGCTTTCCCAACTCTGCAAGTTTTTGAATAGATTCTTGATGTTCTCTTCTACTGTGCTTGTAAACTGACCATATCTCTCTTGAACAAATCCCATTTTTATAACATTGTCACAGGTTGGGTTCTCTAGAAAGGAATTTCAATGGGAGTTTAATATACAAGATGATTATTGAGGAATGTTCTTTGAATCGACAATTGTGGGAAAAAAAGGAAAGACAGGAGAGTTAAACAGAGGGGAAAACTGAGATATGATGGAGTCCCATGAAAGCCTCAGTCTATCCCACATGGAACTCTGGAACTAAAATGGCCCAAGAAAATGTTCACATGCTGGGCTAAAATGATTGGATGTTCATATATCTGTTTTAATCAGTCATTGGATATAAGCTAGGTGGCCAAGGACAACCAGCTAAGTCAGTACCTCTTTCATGGAGGATAGTCTATTACCTATTGTACGCACCAATAGTACATTTCGCTAACGTCTTATAAAGATCTTTACACTTAGCATCAATTCCCATGTATTAACCTATGTGTCTCTATATGCCAGATCACTTCATCACTAGTTTTCTAATCCTTTTCCTTCCAGAAGTCTGATCACCTGTTTAGAATATTCACATCTTTCCATGAATCCATATACATATTTTATCCTGAGGAGGTCACTCCTCTGGCCACACAAGTTGATAACCAGGTGTACCACTTGTATACTTGCCAAACTTGACCGGAACCAGCATCCCTTCCACCCACATTCCACTGTCCACATCTCCACATAGTCTTTACCAGATTTAAAGAGAGCTAGACAAGCTAAGTGGCACCCCACTCCAGTACTCTTGCCTGGAAAATCCCATGGACGGAGGAGTCTGGTGGGCTGCAGTCCATGGGGTTGCTGAGGGTCAGACACGACTGAGAGACTTCACTTTCACTTTTCACTTTCACGCATTGGAGAAGGAAATGGCAACCCACTCCAATGTTCTTGCCTGGAGAACCCCAGGGACAGGGGACCCTTGTGGGCTGCTGTCTATGGGGTCGCACAGAGTAGGACACGACGGAAGTGACTTAGAAGCAGCAGCAGCAGACAAGCTAAGAGTATTCTGTCTGGAATGTTCAAAGCTTTGTCTATGCCACAGAGATAATAGAAAATAAAGAAAAGACAATGTTCAAAAATTGTTGAGAATTTTCCAGAACTATTTAAAGATATCAACATTCAGGACTAGGAGCTACAATAAATCCCAAGGGGAATAAGTAAAAAAGCAATAGATACCTCAATCATAATAATAATCCTGAAGAACACAAAAAATGAAAAGAGCACATCTTAAAACATAAATTACCTACCAAGAAATGGATATTAGACCAATTTATGATTTATCGACAACAATGAAAGCCAGATAGTATTGGAATAATATCTTTAATGTTATGAGAAAAAAAATTGAACTATTGTTCAGGAAAGAAGGTAATGACATTCTCAGACAAATAATATATGAGAACCTCAGCCTAGATTCTCCTTGGAGTAAAATCTATGGCATATAGTTTAAAGAGAAGAAAAACAATCACAGATAGAGTATCTGAGACACAAAGATTTAAAAAAGATGGGAAATATGGGTAAATTTAAATCAACACTGACCATCCAGAAAAGTTTAAGAAATGTTAAATGTTGGGGGAAAATAGGAGAGAATTAAAATACAGAATAATGTTAAGATTTAAATTGGAAAAATAGGTGATTAAATTTAAAATATTTAAGGCCCTTGAATATCTTGTAGGACAATAAAGTGGTGGGGGTGGTTAAATAAATGTGTTAAAAGTGTTCGGGTAACAAAACAAAAAATACATTGAGCACATAGCATCCAAACATACAAAAGGGAAAAAAAAAATGGAAAGGAAATAATATTTAGCCAAATAAGTATGTCATAGAAGATATATCAATATAGAATCATAGTATTTTACTTACATATAAATAAAAATAAAACAATATATTTTCAGGGGTACGTATAAAATCACAGAGGAAATTTAGAGCATAATTTAGAGAAAATTTGAAGGTTGACTACTGTTTAGAGAGTGCAAGGGGAAGAAGAGTAGTAGAGCGATGCTGTGAGGGAGGGGCACATACATTCTGGTTTTTTAAACTAGAGGATGGGTACCCAGGAATTTATCTTATTATCCTTTTTCAAAAGAGTCATAAGTGTTTCAAATATTCTTCTACATGTATATTTCATCAAAAAATAAATATATGTTAGAAAATGTGGACTACTGACTCTGAGTATTCAAAGTGCCATGAGCTTTTAGTCAGTATGAGTTGTCAGCACATATGTTTTAGAGAAGGAAGGGAGAGTGCCAAGTAAAGCAATAAATCAATCCAGAAAAGCTCTAATCCAGCAATGTGATTAAGTACAGATCAGATAAGAGTGATTCCACTCTGGGTAATACAACTGTTTGGATGTGCGCTCCCGGGGAGAAGAGAAGAAGAGGGAAAACCTGGCAGAATTCATTGCTCCTGGTTTGATTTCTTGGAAATTGCTCTGGATCCTGGATGTGGATTTAACTGACTGTGATGCTTGCTTTGGTAAGACTCTATATGTGTTAACTGAATTTTATCATATGTACAGACTGAATGTCACTTCTTCATGGGCTATATCTTTCTATACTGCATATTTTTCCTCCATGAAAAGCACAGCAATAGGTTACTGTTCAATAACAACAAAAAGATGATAGTTAATAAGCTTTGTATTTCTTATAAAGTTGCTTAAATAATGCCTGCTCAGCTTCCTGAAGAAACTGGGATGAAATAATAAAATGCATTTTAATAAAACATGCAGGGAGTTTGAACATTAAAACTGTCGTTATCAGTATTACCATTATCAGTAGAGAAGTTGTATACCTAATTCTCCATACATTATACCAAAAAATTAAAGCATTATATCTAACACAATGTCAAAGACAACGTTAATGCAAAAATTAACTACAGGAAAGCACAAAAGCGAAAGAACAGAATTCTAAATGAACAGATTAAAGAGATGGTAGCATTAAGATGTCTCAGCTTCTAGAATTAAGACATAAAGTTTTCTAATGTAGCTCTCTGAAAAAAATTATTCCTGGAAGTTCTACCTACAGTCATTTATAAATATTTTCATTAATGGTATGTAAAATGACTAGTTGTTAAAATGTAATATTGACTTTAGATTGATAAAGAATCAACAACCAAGAAATGTCTGAAAATGATTTCATTCAAACTGTCATCATTGGCCAGAGACTGTGCTTTGTTTGAAATACAAAGCCTAAGTTAAAAATACAAAGCCAAAACAATCAGGATTCCTGCCTAAGGGGATGAATGAAGTGAACCAAGTCAAGAGATTCCATGCTCACATGGTGAGTCTCTGGCTCCCGGTTCTCCATCTCTTAGTAGGTGCTTATTGAAATATTATTTGAATGATGGCTATGTGCTTTCAGAATACCAAAGAGTAGGTGAGCTTGGAGCTGAATCTTTAAGAAAGGACAGGGCATTTCTAAGAAGAGAAATATTCAGATGGAAGAGCCCAGTGGAAAGAAAGATTGCTTTTTTCATGCAAAATGTAAGTAATGCAGGGGTAAATGGACATGTAAGCCCTGAAAGATTCAGAGGAAGCCTGGAACAGAAGTATGAAGGTACAGATGAGATAGGGAGGTAGACTGAGCCATATAAAAAAATGACATTTAAAAAGCTTGTACTTTCTGCTACAAAAAAGAAGACTTTAGAGGCTTTTCTGCAGGGGAGTGTACATGCAGACTTGTCCCTAGAGATCTCCTAATGCAGAGCAGAGGATGGGTCAGGAGAGGAATGCCATGTCCTAGGCCCTGTGTTAGTGACCACATGAAGATAAAGAAGATGCTGTCATTGCCTACCAGGTGGTGGATGCCTGGTGGACAAGGGAAGTGAAATCAGGGGACAAGATAATTGTTATTCAAAGGCTAAGCGCTATGATGAATTTATCCACAGTGGTGTTTTGGAATATCCAGGACTACCTAACTCATGGTGAAGTCAGGGAAGGCTTCCAGGAGGAAGTGTCAGCTGAGCTGAGGCTAGAAAATCAGGAAATAAAGGCACATAAGCTGTACTTTAACTCACTGCTCAGCGTACCATAAGGTTAAGACACCATAACTGATTCTTATCCCATCGTGTGTATTTTGGGGAACATGGCACGGTATAAATATAAAAGAAATTCATGTAATAAATCAATAAAATAATAAGGGTACTATTTAATCTTATTAAGCACAAAGAATGTTTCATTGATTAATCATGCGCAGAGTGTGTTTATCAAGAGTTAGGCACTAAAAAAGCTTCAGGAGAATTTTCAGAAGTACCAGAACTGTGACCAATGGGATTCTCACAATGGGAAAAACTAGATCACATTTAGAATGTGACCTTAGAATAGGTCACATTTCACGAAGTCCTTTTGAATACTGAGGTTCCATTTCTGCCACCATGAAGTTTATAACCTAATTGATGAAGCAGAGTTTTTTCATGCCAGAAAAAATAAAGGTCTAAAACAAAGCTTACAAAAATGTAGGAAGAAGTAGTATGGTACAAACTGAAGCTTTCATGGGGATTTTAAGAGATGAACTGAGAAATTCCACACAGGGGGTATTCTAAACACAATGCCTGGGAATAAACAAAAACATGGCTGTCTCTTTTTCCTTCCTTCCTTCCTTCCTTTTCTTCTTTCTTTCCTTCCCCACTTTCTTTCCTCCCACCTTTTATTCCCCCCTCACTCTTTTCTCCTTTCTTTCTTTCCTTCTTCCAATACATATTTATCTATCTAGAATTATTTTAAAAATCAAATTTTAAAAATTTCTAGTATTTCTTTGCTGTAAATTGCTTACAGTTCAGTGAAAGGACATCAAAAAAAAGAGAAGATGGCCTGCCTTCCTTCCCCTCCTAAATCTAATTCCACCTTCCAAAGTCAGGAATAAGGGGTTGATAGGGAATACATCCCCAAAGAGGTGATGCCCAAACTAAATCACAAAGAGCCCAGAAGGTACCCAAGGCAGAAAAATAGTTCACACGGAGCAAAAGACAGAGCGTGGCATGTTCAAGGAAATACAAGGATTTCAATACAGCGAAAGGTTGGGATGTGCTGGAGAGTGATGAGGGGCGGGATCGGAGGAGCCATGCAACGATGACTCGGCAACACAGGACACTGACCTGGCTGGTGGTGAGGAACAGTAGGAGATGAAGATGAATAGGTCAAATAAGGTCCTGCCAGCTAGAGGAGAGCAGATGGACTTCACATAAAAAGGCTTCCTAATAGTCCTGCAGCACTGTGTTGGTTAAGCAATTTTGCACACTTGAAAGCAATCTGGGTCCATTTAGACCTTCCAACTACAGTTTGTGTTACCTGTAATTATTATTAATTAAGGCAGAAACTGGTGTATATGAAAGGAGTGTGGAAATCTGCAGGGTTCATTTTTGTATTTGTCAACTTTTATTTGAAAACAGCAGGTGAAATTCTGATTTGAGCAACGTTTAGCCTGAAACTATCATGCAGATTGTTTTGGTATCTATGTAATTGCAAAAGACTGCTTTGGTCGAAGCTCCCAAACACTTTTTATTGCTAATTTTGGCAATAAACCTGTTAATTAGTTAATTGTAAAACATTAGTGAATCAAGCAAAAAGAATCCATCTGTTTATAAATTTCAAAGATCTCTCTGGGCATAACATTTAAAAACAAGAGCTGGCTTGCACTGTATTGCCTACCAACTACAGACCCTGTCTTTGGAATATTTGTACAGTCTCCTCTTAGGGCTAAGAGGGGTTATTTTAATGGAACCAATTGTTGTATTGGAAGGTAATTCTGTAGGTACATGGTACTGCATACCATTTTCTTCAGGAAAACTGGAAAATCTGGTGAGATATATATGACTTTTTCCTCTATAGCCCAAACCAAACATAGAAATAATTAGCCAGACAGGAAAAAAGCAGAAGGGCATTTCACACAGAGACACACAGTTATAAAAGTGGGGTGGTGGGGAGGACTGCAAAAATCCCTAAACAAAGAAAATCTTTTGTGCATTCTATGAGAAGGACCAGAGAGAAGGCTAGTGAGAAATGCAGGGACCAGACTATAAAAATATTTCCTATTGTTCAGGGTTCTGATTTGCTCATGAAGTCTTCACTTAAATATTAATCAAAGTTGATGAAGTATGATATGATGAAGTATACAGAACCAAACTAACGAAGTCAGTTATGTCAGGGACAAATGGAGATGGTCAGTGCAGGTGTACAACGGAAGCTTAAACTAACCCTGTGTGTTGTTCTTAGCCACTCAGTTGGGTCCAACTCTATGCGACCTCATGAACTGTAGCCCACCAGGCTCCTCTGTCCATGGGGATTTTCCAGACAAGAATACTGGAGTGGGTTGCCATGCCCTCCTCCAGGGGATCTTCCCAACCCAGGGATAGAACCCAGGTATCCCACATTGCAGGAGGATTCTTTACTGTCAAAAGGGCTTCCCAGGTGGCTCAGTGGTAAAGAATCTGCCTGCCAAATGCAGGAGACACAGGAGACCTGGGTTTGATCCCTGGGTAGGGAAGATCCTCTGTAGTAGGAAACGGCAACTCACTCCAGTATTCTTGCCTGGAAAATTCCAGACACAGAGAAGCCTGGTGAGATACAGTTCATGGGGTCTCAACTGAGAACACATGCACAGGAACTTATAGCTCTTCTCAAAATCAGCAGAGGATGTCAGCCACTCCCCAAATGCCAAGTATGTCCATGCCATCTCAGTGGATTTCCTTGTTCCCCTGACTCAGAGTCCTTGATCCATTAGGGAAGAAGACCCCTAGGCAGCCAATAAACTGAAAAAAAAAAATGACTTCTGCATTTACCCCATAAAAATCCCCCAGTCTGTGAGCAACTTGGAAGACATTGCTCCTTTCATCTTAAGTTTTCTGACTTGCTGATGGAAAGTTTTGCAACAAACTCATCATTTTGCTTTGTTTTAGTCAATGTGCAGAGTGTAGAAAGAGCACTGAGTTGGGAGCCACAAAACTTGGCCTCCAGTCTAGTCTTGAGAACTATGTGGCCTTTAATAATACATGTAATTTCCTTTAGCTTCCTCAACTGTATTTCCTCCCAGCTTCCTCAACTATAAAAACAGAGTTGGATCAGGTATAATTTTAGATTACTTCCAGTTAAAACGTTATGAAATTTGATTTCCCAGGCTAATTTGAGGGGCATCCATTTGCTTCCAGCCCAGCAACAAAGACCAATGCTATTATAACCTGACAGCTGGAGAGATAGGCAAAGAATACAAGTTTCCCTAAATGCTACTGATCCTCCTTTTCTTATTTTTTGGTAAATAAATGAAAAAACTTTATTTTCCAGAGCAAATCTTGAGTTGCAAATGCCATTTTTTTTTCTTTCATGGGGAAGTAAAAAAAATTAGCATTTAAAATATGCCAGCATGTAACATTCCGTTTGTTTCCCTAATGTCTGATTTAAGGATAAAGATCTTTTTTCAACACTGAAAGCAAAACCTCCTAATTTATCTGGCTTAGAGGATCATTTACATACCCAATGGAACATTTATTTTATCTGACCAGAATTGAAGATGATACAATATTCTTGGCTGAGATTAAAAATATATAAGGATGGAATATTGATGGCAATATGCAGGATAGAGAAGAACAGCCCAGATGATGCACTGTGGATGATAAGAATGAAATGGTTCCTAGCTAAAGTGGAGTGATAACCTCAAAAGATACAGATTAATGACAGTAGTTTCTAAGGTTGAAATGGGAGAGGCAAGGATAAAGAGGCATAAATTTAAGCATATCGGCAAAGGATAGAGAAATTTAAAGGATAATGTTAATTGAATTATGTGTTGTAACCAGATAATACTCTATTATACAAAGATGAAAGCCACAGTCGTATCAAACCATCTAGTAGAAAAGACGTCAACTAAATCTGCAAGAGTTATGTTTAAAGTGGCAGTTTCTAATATGAATCCAAATTTTTGGAGTCCAAGTTTCCTTTAAGCGTCTTAATTTATAATGGTAATAAACAGTTTGATTGTTCAGGAACATATATGGCAGGTGTATGGCAACATCAAAATAACTGAACGCACTGTTACTTTTCAACCAGAATTCATTGATTTATTTTGTATACATTTATTGAGTTTTTCTATGTCCATAATCCCAGATAGCTCAAAAGGTTTTATTCAATCTTCATCCACTGAACAAACTTTTCCGAAGTAGCTTCTGTGTGAAAAGCACTGTGCTAAAGTTCAGAGCTTAGAAGAAATTAATGTTTTTTGAGGACAAGAGCTATGTTATTTTTACCTTCCCATGCCTGACAAGAGGACCAGGCCTGATATAAGGAGTTGATAAATGTTAAAATGACCTAAACCTTTTAGGAAGACAGATATACATAAAACTATAAGCTAAAAAAAAAACAACAAATAATACCTTAACAATGTATATAATCATGAACTAAAAAAGCTGGAGGAATATATGAAAGCAACCTAAGTGTGCATCAACAGATGAATGGATAAAGAAGACATGGTACATATATAGATAGATAGATATCAATACACACACACACACACACACACACACACACAATGGAATACTACTAAACTATAAAAAAGAATGAAATTTTGTCACAGCAACATGGATGGACTTGGAAAACATTATGCTAAGTGAAATAAGTCAAATAAATAAGACAGAAATAAAAGACTAATATTGTATAATATCACTTACATGCAAAGTCTAAGACATACAAAACTAGCAAATATAGTGAATATAATAAAACTGGTGAATGTCCCTAGTGAATATAACAGAAAAGAAGCAGATTCACAGATATAGAATAAACTAGTGGTTACCAGTGGGGAGAAGGAAGAGAGGAGGAGCAATGTGGGGGTAGAGGATTAAGAAGTAAAAACTATCAGGAAGCTATAAGACTATATTATACAATGTTTATTTATAATAGCCAATATTTTTTAATAACTATAAATGTAATAAAACCTGTAAAAATTGTGAATCACTATATAGTATACCTGTAATATATACAATATTGTACATCAACTATACTTCAATAAAAAATAAAGATAAATGAAAATAAAAAAATAAAAAAGTTGGAAGAGATAGTATAAGTCATTTAATCTTATGTTTCCTAGGTTTGTTCTATGGAATAAAAGTAACAAATATTATTCAAATTAAAAGGGATAGGAGATTTTTGGGTCAAATAATTTCAAAGGAAACAGAAAAACACAAGTTTCTTTACTTCCCAGAGACTTTGATGTGCTAAAATTTTGTATTTCTCTCAAAATTGCAAAGACTACATATCATTTCCAACTTTATTCAATCAGGGGCTCTTTTATTGTTAAACTAATGTTCTGACTTTGGTAAGGGGTGAACTGATCCATTTTCCTTGCTTTCCCTCCCAATCCCAACCTCTCTTAACCTAGTGAGAGACAACTGTTTAACTCTAAAGAATTCAGTGAGTAAGTGATTCATCCAATTTTTTGAGCAATCCCGTTCTATCATTCAGTTCAGTTCAGTTCAGTCACTCAGTCATGTCCGACTCTTTGCGACCCCATGGACTGCAGCATGCCAGGCTTTCCTGTCCATCTATCACTGGATAGCTTTAATCATTAGAAATCTTGAGTTTTGAGCCAAAATCTATCTCAAAGTCTACTAGAGTACATCCTAGCAAACAGTAGTCAGAAGGAATAATCTGCCTCATGGTCTACTTTTGTATGACCCTGAAGCTGAGAAAAATTTTATATTTTTAAAGAGTAAAAAGAAGATGAATATACAGTGCTGATCATATTTGGCCGATGCCACCTAAACTATTTGCAACCTGAATTTTTACAAAAGAGTCTACAGACCTATATTCTAAAAAAAGTCTCCAGAATTTTTTATCACGTGCTCTGTGGTAAGTAGTCTCTAAGGGAGTTCCCCCAAATCTCTACCTCCTTGTATTTAAATCCTTATATAGCAACCCACTCCAGTGCTCTTGCTGGGAAAATCCCATGGACAGAGGAGCCTGGCGGGCTACAGTCCATGGGGTTGCAAAGAGTCAGATACAACTGAAGTAAAGCAAGCAAGCAAGCAAATAACCTGCTCCTGTTGAGTTGGTAGATTCAGCAACTCATTTATGTTTGACTTGATTCTATCATATTTTATTCTACTGAACAGTGGTAAAGAACCACCTGCCAGTGGAGGAGATACAGGAGACACACGTTCGATCCCTGGGTTGGTAAGATCCCCTGCAGGAAGGCATGGCAACCCACTCCAGTTTTCTTGCCTGAAGAATCCCATGAACAGAGGAGCCTGGCAGGTTACAGTCAAGTCATAAAGAGTCAGACATGACTCAGTAGTAAACTAAGCACAGAACACTGAATAGAACTTGGAATTTCACTAAACAGAATATGTAAACATTGATGGAATGCCTCCTCTCAGATTAAGTTGTAAAAGAGTCTGGCTTCTGACTTGGATACTTCCTCTACCTCTCTCATTCGTCTTCTCTAAGGAAAGTCAGCTGACATATTGTGAACTACCCTATTAAAAGGCAAGGAAAGGAGAAAGGCCTCCAGCTAACATCCAATGAAGGACTTAAGCCTTCAAACAGTCTGACAGGGACTGAATTTTACCAATAAAATAGGTGAGTGAACCTAAAACAGAATCTCCTCTAGTTCAACCTAAAATGTGATCACAGCCCTAGTCAACAGCTTTATTTCAAATTCATAAGAGACCTTGAGCTACAGGCAGCCAGCTAAATTACACCCAGATTCCTGACCCATAAAAACTGTGAGATTGTAAATGCTTGCTGTTTTAAGATGTTATGTTATGGAATAATTGTTATACACCAATATAGATAACTAACATACACTCCCATTAGTAAAAATTTTCAAAGCATGCAATCACAATATATGTATATCTCTTTATGAACTATAAACATGTCCTACTGCAATTTTTTTTCCTACTGCAAATTTTTACTTTAAATACTAACAAAGACATTTTTTAAAATTTTTAGATAAAAATATAGAAGAAAGTCTTAGTAACTCATTATGAGTATGGACCCTATTGGGTTGATTTATCCATCCTTTGATATGCTCACTTTTTATATCGACTTTGGAGAACACTGTTAAAAGTACAATATAATACCATAATAACACAAACACTCCCCAAAATTATAAACTAGAAATTTATTTGTCTGATCACTACATCCTTTCGGGAGAATCAGATCATTCTCTCTAAAATACTTTATTTGTTCAGAAATGTTAGCTCTTCATTCATGTTAATCAATGGACAGCTGGGCACAGAAGTCACCTTGGAAACCTGTACTTCAGTTTGTAGGAAATTTTCAGACATCTAAAAGAGTTTGTTCCTGTCTTAAGGGTTGCTTGGCCACTGAAGAGGAATGTTAACAGCTGTGGGAGAAGCAATTAGTGTCCATTCTATCCTGATTGACAATTCTGTAAAATGCCTGGTAGCATTTTCTATGGTTTTACAAAATGGCGACCTTCTGTTTCAGAGTGCTTGGGTAGATTGAGTTCTCAGTACAGTTATCATCATGTGGATGCCCCATGTAGCTTCCAATTAGGAAATCACAACTAATTTTACTCTCCAACCAGACTGAAATATAAAAGAGACAGATAAGACCTTCATAGTGAGGTGTGAACAGAGATTTCAGGAAAGCAGAATTCATGAATATCAACTTTGAGGAGCGTTCAATTAAAAATGCAAAGGCAGAGCTCTCTGAAAAACGGGAAGGCTCGGATGAAAGGAGAGAGATTAGTGAGAACCCTGCGACGAATGCACTGTTTTCATACAATGTCCTAATCAAGAGACGAGAGGCAGTTGTGAAGCAGTGAGCTGGGAACAATGCCTTTCCCAGGGAAGTAGTCACTGTGAAACAAGGGCTGCGGTAGTACGATACTGACTCGTATGCATGAAAAAGAATAATTACTTTCAGACATTGTGTTTGACATCTGGTGAGCTTCCTTGGTCCAAAACAAAAAAACCCTAGAAACTGGAAAGTAGTGGGTTATTTTTCCCTTGGCTTCCAAACTTCCTATTTTTCTCACTGCACATTTCATATTTTCCCAATTATCTAAGTTGGTGCATTAATATAGAAATACTATGATCTTCCATTTTCCCTAATTAAGACTATTAGGAAGACATTTTATGCTCTTATTTTTTTAATGAAATTCAATTTAAAGTCACTGTATCAGATCTTATTAGCTGCTACATTATAACATATAATATTTCATTGGGGGCAAAATGCCTAAATCAAAAATTAGATCCAAACTTCAAGAATACAAACTATGATAGTAACATAGTCATGGTCTTTTGCATATATTTCATCCTGTATAAGAAAAAAAAAAAAAAAACTTCCCTTGTGTCAAATTTTAATCAAGCATGTCCCTAGGAAAAACTATGACATGGGAGACTGTGAAGACTTTTTATCATTCCATCTTTTTAATAATAGGTTGTCCAAATTAAAAGTCCCATTATTTTAAGGAGGGTGTGAGAGGTGAAGAAAGGTTGAGTCACACTAAGTAGTGTTTTATTCAATACACACTAAGTATTTTATTCAATAAATTTATTGAAAGTATATATAAGTATATACTTAAGGAAGTATATTTCAGTGTTAACTGCACTGTGAACATGAAACTGACCACAATGGGATGGGGTAACACACTGGAGAAAGACACGACCAGCATACAGTAGCTGCTCATACAGTATTTTTAAACTAGCTCTGTGAAGTCCTTATTCTTTTACCTAAAGAAACATACAATCTAATTGGGATTAACACACATTCTCTCAACTAATGTTCAAATTATCTCTAAGGAAGGAAATATTTTTCAGCTAATTTTGTAAATGAAGAAACTGAGGTTCTGAAAAGTTAATTTGCCCAGCCAAGCTCAGAGAACTAGAAAGTGTGGAGCAAGGAATTCAGCCCTGTCTGGCTGGCTCTTGAAGCCAGGCTATCAACTAGGATTTGCATCTTTCAGCTGCTGATGTTCCACTCTTCTGAGAACTAAGGAATGCCCTCAGTGATCTCCTGCTAGTCCTTCAGTCTTGGCCTCTTTTTAGTATGCTTTCTTCCCTTATCTATGATTCTCCCTTAGAAGCATTATAGAAGGACAATTCAGCCTCATAAGGGAAATCTTCCAATAATAATTATTAAAACACAAGTAAACCCATACCCCAAAAACTTTAGGGAAAATCATTTTCAAGTAAAACCTTCAGGGCTGCCTGGCAAGCCACTTTGCATGTGCCCAGAGCTCAGAACAACCACCACCAGGACAACTGATACTCCGGGATGTTTTCTTTGTCATTGCTGGACAGGAAGGGGCTTTCTCAATGATTTTCTGTCACCACTTGAAAGTGATAAGCTCTATGAACAGTTTAACGGCCAAATAAAGGATTTCTGGATACCCCACAGTGGGGATTCTCAATTTTGCTGTGCTCTCAGTATATCTCATAGGTATGCTTTGAGGACACATCGACGTTCAAATTTTCACCAGGGCTCAGCATAGTCTATTTCTCTTAGAACAGCTCACACTGGTGGAGCTCAGATGAGACTAAAGATAAAGCATCTTAGGAAGTGAACAATCAATATAATACACGTCCTCAGTTTTAAGCTTATGGGGACAGAAAGGTTTTTTTTGTTTAAGGTCTAAATTTTTTAAGCCTTAATAAATTTGAATAATAAGGACTGTACAGTGGGGAAATATGCCAGAAAATAAAAATGATGAGTGGGATTCCCTAACAGGAATGGGTTGCTTCGTAGGAAGATATCTGGTTTCCTGTTTTTCTTTTGTTTACAGAATTAAATACTTAAATTATAGCATTTTTTCCTGAGACTCTATTACTCTTGAAGGAGGTACAGCCACTCTTGACCAAAAGACTTCATTCATCCAGCCAGAATTGGAACTGAGAAAACCGGCAGCTCTGATTCCTCCCCCAAAAATGACAGATTACCAAAAGCCACAGAAACAGGAACTTCCAGAAACACCACAGAATTGCTCTCACCCAATTTTTCTGTAAAGTCTGATTTGTAGCCTATCAATAGACTGCACTTCGTTCTTCCTATGATTCCCATACAATTTTCCATCAGACATCATAAGGACCATGTAATATGTTCCTGCTGCTGCTGCTGCTAAGTCGCTTCAGTTGTGTCCAACTCTGTGAGACCCCAGAGACGGCAGCCCACCAGGCTCCCCCGTCCCTGGGATTCTCCGGGCAAGAACGCTGGAGTGGGTTGCCATTTCCTTCTCCAATGCATGAAAGTGAAAAGTGAAAGTGAAGTCACTCAGTCGTGTCCGACTCTTAGCGACCCCATGGACTGCAGCCTACCAGGCTCCTCCATCTGTGGGATTCTCCAGGCAAGAGTACTGGAGTGGGGTGCCATTGCCTTCTCCCTACTTCCGGTTTATTGTAAAGCCACCCCAGGAATTAGCCTTTATGTCAACAGATTTTCTATTATGCCTCCAAAAGACCTCAAAGCCATGAGGAGCAGAATGTTTAAAGTTTATCCATGCAATGCCAGTAATGTGTCCGTTACACGTACCTTCCCTTTACCTTTTTCCTTACTATTTGGAGATAAAGAAAATGATTTTTACTTTTTGAAGTCAAGTCCTTCAATCATTCAGTTTTTTCAGGGTAAAAAATCTTGTCCTAGCCTTGCAAATCCTTTCTCAAGGGTCTTCAATACCTTCTTAGTCTGCCCAGAACCTGTGCCTTTATCCAATTCCTAGGCAGTCAGTAAGAGTGATTACTTCTCTCGACCCCTTACCCACTGCAGGCACACTGTAAACATAAACCCATTCAAAGGCTTGATGCCTTTGTAGTTTGAAATGTGCATGTCTTAGATTTCATCAAGAAAAAAGAAGGGAGGTTAGGCACCCCCGTCACATGCTCCATAGCACTCTGTGCTTCTCCTTTACCGTCCTCATCACACTTCTAATTACTTGTTCAATGTCACTATCTAATTACTTGTTCCCCACATGTTCTCAATTAAGACTTTTAGAGGCCCTAAGCTCTGACAGGATAATGGTGTCTCTTCCAACACCATATGGATTTTGAAATTAAGAAGAAAATCAAAACTTTTAAATAAGTTTAAGATGTCCAGCAAGATTTTATTTCCCATGATGACTGCTCCAACACGTTACCCCAAGTATCATATACCAAGCTTAATTTTTAAATAGGAGGGGGAGGGCACATCTCTGGTGGGTGCCTAAGCAGGTAGGTCTTTCTTTGGGGAATCCAGCACCATTTCTACACAAATTGTAAGCTTCATGAGGACCAAAGCTGTATGTGTCTTGATCGAAATGTAGTCATACCATGCCTGAGCTAAAATAGGTTCTTAATACATGTCTCATGAAAGGATAAGAGGAGGACTAAGTGAACAAGTGGGTGAGTGAATGAGTGAGTAGATGATGGAGAGTTACGAAGAGAATGAGATAGGAAAAAAAATGTGAAAGGGAGAAAAGGAGGGAAGGAAAAGAGGGAGGTCGGGAGGAGGAAGAGAATGAAAGGAGACAGAAGGGCAGGAGGAAGTAAAACGAGTTGGTTAGTATCTTAATTTTGCAATAATTTAGGAGAAAGATGTACCAAGACTAGATACTGTAGTCCATTGCGAGAGCTCAAAGAATTATCTGTTTTGTTATAGGTTAATTCCAGAATAAATGCTGCCTTCATCCTTTTATAGAATTATGAACTGTGTATTTACTTACACAACATAATTTTCAAATATGTGACAGTCTGTTGCTCACATTGTCTTTGTCATAGAATTAGAGAAATGTAGCATAAACTTTAAATCTGCAGCTGTCATCCAATCAGTGAGGAGGGCCTGCCATGCAGACAACCCTGTGATACATGGAGTTAGCTATTCAACTGCTATAGTCCTTTGGATTTTCAATTTCTGTCACCCTGGAAAAGGAACAGCATTTGTGCTGACAGCTTTTTCTTTTTCCCAATTCACCCCTTCGTAATGAAGCTATTCCAAACAGAGGTGTGCATTTAAATAAATTTTATAAGCCATATCAAAACAGAAACATTAACAATACTCCTTGCCAAAAAAAAAAAAAAATCCCATGCAAATTACAGGAAACTTACAGACACAAAACATTTAGCCAAAATAGGGCTTTTAGATGACATAAATCTTGTAAGTGTCAACAACTAGCAATAATATTCAGAGATTTCTGTTCTTCCTTTTTCTTGATAAGAACAAAAGTACACTTTGGCATAGCATTCAAATTTGTCAAATAAGCACCCAAGAATGGATGTATTGGCCAATCTAAAGTTTAGTAGAGAAGGCCCATATGTTGTTTTAAAAAAGCTCCTGTATCTTTAGGTCCCCAACTCCGAATGTGACAAGGATATTATTATCCACTAGAGTTATAAAGCCTTTTATAGAGATATTTCCCCCCTTAGCCCAGTTATTTTAATTTGTGCACAGATTTTAGCACAGGCAATTTCCCCCTGCAAGGGCCTTTCACTAATAGAATTATACTATCTTAGCACAAAATGGCCTTTGGTTCTTAGTCCACTGGGCTCAAAAGATTATTTCCTTGTGGTAGAGAGTTTTCCACACCACCCAGGAACCCACCATTATTGGTACTGAACACCCCAATCCTCTACATCCTTCAAAAGGCTACACAGCTGGGCCCAGCATGAAAATGACAAGCATTAGGAAACTCCAAGAGTTTATTTTCCTCTAGCTGGGCATCTTGGCTTCTGGACTCCCGTCAATGCCATCACAATGCATGCCTTTCAATAAAAAGTGATCCTAACAGGATTAAATGTAATTTAGAGTCAATAAGGAGAAGTTTGCCATCGGGCGGAATTATAATAGACAGTGTGATCAGAAGGAAGAGAATCTGGAAGGTGTTCAGAGCCCATTCTACTGTAAAATGAAATACAGAAAATAGAAAAAAAAATTATTCTTAGTCAAACCCTTTCACTAATTCCATCTCGCACATGAATCAATTCAGTCTATTAAAGTGCTAAGAGCCATGTATTGTCATTTATGGGGAGGAAAAAGAGAGAGAGAGAGTGGAAAACAAGTATGATTTCTACACCAGTCTTCTCTATAGCTATGCAGATAAAATGTTTTCGGTTCTGCCTGACATGTGAACTGAACCCACAAAAGGGTCATGGAGCCCAACAAAGAATCATATTTGAAGCAGTGAAAGTGTTAATTGCTCAGTTGTGTCTGACTCTTTCTGACCCCATGGATTGTAGCCCACGAGGCTCTTCCATCTATGGAATTCTCCAGGTCAGGCTATTGGAGTGGATAGCTGTTCCCTTCTCCAGGACCCAAGGACGGAACCCAGGTCTCCCATATTGCAGGCAGATTCTTTACCAGCTGAGCCACCTGGGAAGCAGTTCAGTTCAGTTCAGTTGCTCAGTCGTGTCCGACTCTTTGTGACCCAATGAACCACAGCGCATCAGGCCTCCCTGTCCATCACCAACTCCTGGAGTCCACCAAAACCCATGTCCATCGAGTCAATGATGCCATCCAACCATCTCATCCTCTGTCATCCCCTTCTCCTCCTGCCCTCAGTCATTCCCAGCATTGGGGTCTTTTCCAATGAGTCAGCTCTTCACATCAGGTGGCCAAAGTGTTGGAGTTTCAGCTTCAACATCAGTCCTTCCAATGAACACCCAGGACTGATCTCCCTTAGGATGGACTAGTTGGATCTTCTTGCAGTCCAAGGGACTCTCAAGAGTCTTCTCCAACACCACAGTTCAAAAGCATCAATTCTTCGGCACTCAGCTTTCTTTATAGTCCAACTCTCACATCCATATGTGACAAATGGAAAAACCATAGCCTTGACTAGATGGACCTTTGTTGGCAATGTAATATCTCTGCTTTTTAATATGCTGTCTAGGTTGTTCATAACTTTCCTTCCAAGGAGTAAGCATCTTTTAATTTCATGGCTGCAATCACCATCTGCAGTGATTCTGGGAAGCAGGATGGTTCCCAAATCTTCACTCAGCAGGCAGCAGCTTTAGAAAGGCAAGTCACTCTCTGGAAGGCAGCCCTCCATGCCCTGGGCAGGGTGGATCTGGAAAATTAATGGAGGAATGGAGTACTGGATTGGAACTCTAGTCCAGAAAGAATAACCCTCCATGGCCAAAAGGACAAGCTGCTGCTTTCTTAGATCTGCCAATGGATGCCCTTCACCAAATCACTGCTTTAGTACCAATGAAAGGGATAAGGAAGCAAAGTGAGCATGTAGCAAGAGGTGACTGCCTGAAATTAATTCCCTAATTTTCGAGTCTTTGCTCTAATATTAATAGAAAAAAAACGGTAATATCTACCCTTTAAAGGACACTGTAATTATCACTGAGTGGAGAGTGTTCTAAGTTATGTTAACTGTACCATCTCATCTAAATTTTCACTATGTGGATTTCTCTGGCAGCCCAGTGGTTAAGACTGAGCGCTTGCAATATGAGGGATACAAGTTCAATCCCTGGTCAGGGAATTAAAATCCCACATACCATGCAGGGTGGCAAAATAAATAAATAAATAAATTCTCACGATAGTCCTATAAAGTAGGACTTTTTTGTGTTAGTTTTATGGTGGGTTTTTTGTGCTTGGGATCTTGGTTCCTCTACCAGAGATAGAAACAGTGCCCCCTGCAGTAGACTGTTGGAGTCCTAACCACTGGACTGCCAGGGAATTCTCAATAGGTAGTTTTATTTTCATTCTTAAATACAGATGAGGGAAAGAAAAATCAGAGGTCAAATGTTTAATACACAGTTATAAGTTGCTTAGTTATGCCAGATATCACACTACATACTAGAAATATTAAGACCTCAAAGTTGATTGCCATCAAGAAGGGCAAACAAAAACATTATTGTGACAGAGATAATGAATCGGTCCCAATCTGCCCATCTGCTCTCCTAAGGAGAACTGGCCTAGACCCTGCCTCCTACCCCCAGCAAAATTTATGCTTTCCACGTTCATATTTTTAATATATTATTTTTATATTACATTATTTTCCCTTGCCTATGGAGTCATACTGTTCTTTTCATACTGTTCATGGGGTTCTCAAGGCAAGAATACTGTAGTGGTTTGCCATTCCCTTCTCCAGGGGACCACATTCTGTCAAATCTCTCCACCATGACCCACCCGTCTTGGGTTGCCCCACGGGCATGGCTTAGTTTCACTGAGTTAGACAAGGCTGTGGTTCTAGTGTGATTAGATTGACTAGTTTTCTGTGAGTATGGCTTCAGTGTGTTTGCCCTCTGATGCCCTCTTGCAACACCTACCATCTTACTTGGGTTTCTCTTACCTTGGGCGTGGGGTATCTCTTCACGGCTGCTCCAGCAAAGTGCAGCCATTGCTCCTTACCTTGGACGAGGGGTATCTCCTCACCACCACCCTTTCTGACCTTCAACGTGGGATAGCTCCTCTAGGCCCTCCTGCGCCCTCGCAGCCACGGCTCCTTGGACGTGGGGTTGGTCCTCCCGGCCACTGCCCCTGGCCTCGGTCCTGCGGTTGCTCCTCCCCGCCGCCACCCTTGGCCTTGGGATTAGGGGTGTGGGGTAGCTCCTCCAGACCTACAAGACCTTTTAGAACTAACACCCAAAAAAGATGTCCTTTTCATTATAGGGGACTAGAATGAAAAAGTAGGAAGTCAAGAAACACCTGGAGTAACAGGCAAATTTGGCCTTGGAATATGGAATGAAGCAGGGCAAAGACTAATAGAGTTTTGCCAAGAAAATGCACTGGTCATAACAAACACCCTCTTCCAACAACACAAGAGAAGACTCTACACATGGACATCACCAGATGGTCAACACCGAAATCAGATTGATTATATTCTTTGCAGCCAAAGATGGAGAAGCTCTGTACAGTCAGCAAAAACAAGACCAGGAGCTGACTATGGCTCAGACCATGAACTCCTTATTGTCAAATTCAGACTGAAATTGAAGAAAGTAGGGAAAACCACTAGACCATTCAGGTATGACCTAAATCAAATCCCTTATGATTATACAGTGGAAGTGAGAAATAGATTTAAGGGCCTAGATCTGATAGATAGAGTGCCTGATGAACTATGGAATGAGGTTCGTGACATTGTACAGGAGACAGGACCATTCCCATAGAAAAGAAATTCAAAAAAGCAAAATGGCTGTCTGGGGAGGCCTTACAAATAGTTGTGAAAAGAAGAGAAGTGAAAAGCAAAGGAGAAAAGGAAAGATATAAACATCTGAATGCAGAGTTCCAAAGAATAGCAAGAAGAGATAAGAAAGCCTTCTTCAGCGATCAATGCAAAGAAATAGAGGAAAACAACAGAATAGGAAAGACTAGGGATCTCTTCAAGAAAATCAGAGATACCAAAGGAACATTTCATGCAAAGATGAGCTCGATAAAGGACAGAAATGGTATGGACCTAACAGAAGCAGAAGATATTAAGAAGAGATGGCAAGAATACACAGAAGAACTGTACAAAAAAGATCTTCCTGACCCAGATAATCACAATGGTGTGATCACTAACCTAGAGCCAGACATCCTGGAATGTGAAGTCAAGTGGGCCTTAGAAAGCATCACTATGAACAAAGCTAGTGGAAGTGATAGAATTCCAGTTGAGCTATTTCAAATCCTGAAAGATGATGCTGTGAAAGTGCTGCACTCAATATGCCAGCAAATTTGGAAAACTCAGCAGTGGCCACAGGACTGGAAAAGGTCAGTTTTCATTCCAATCCCAAAGAAAGGCAATACCAAAGAATGCTCAGACTACCGCACAATTGCACTCATCTCACACGCTAGCAAAGTAATGCTCAAAATTCTCCAAGCCAGGCTTCAGCAATACGTGAACCGTGAACTTCCTGATGTTCAAGCTGGTTTTAGAAAAGGCAGAGGAACCAGAGATCAAATTGCCAACTTCCGCTGGATCATGGAAAAAGCAAGAGAGTTCCAGAAAAACATCTATTTCTGCTTTATTGACTATGCCAAAGCCTTTGACTGTGTGGATCACAATAAACTGTGGAAAATTCTGAAAGAGATGGGAATACCAGACCACCTGATCTGCCTCTTGTGAAATTTGTATGCAGGTCAGGAAGCAACAGTTAGAACTGGACATGGAACAACAGACTGGTTCCAAATAGGAAAAGGAGTACGTCAAGGCTGTATATTGTCACCCTGTTTATTTAACTTCTATGCGGAGTACATCATGAGAAACGCTGGGCTGGAAGAAGCACAAGCTGGAATCAAGATTGCCAGGAGAAATATCAATAACCTCAGATATGCAGATGACACCACACTGTGACATCTATCAGTTCAACCTTCACGACAGCCTTAGGATGAGCCCATTTTACAGATAGGGAAACTGAGGCTCAGGGACACTCAGTAACGTACTTCATGTCACATATCAGAAAGTGAAAGTGCTAGTCACTCAGTCGTGTCCAACTCTTCACAACAATATGGACTGTAGCCCACCAGGCTCCTTTGTCTGTAGAATTTTTCAGACAGGAATACTAGAGTGAGTTGTCATCCCCTTCTTCAGGGGATCTTCCCTACGTAGGGATTGAACCCAGGTCTCCCATGTCAGAGATAGGATTTAAATGCAGGTGAATTGGTTCTTAAAGATTCTTAATGATTACACTCTATTGACCTGGTGTTTCTGTGTGTGCTCACTCTCTAAGTTATGTTTGACTTTTTGTGACCCCATGGACAGTAGCCCGCCAGGCTCCTCTGTCCATGGAATTTTCTAGGCAAGAATATTGGAGCAGGTTGTGATTTCCTACTCTAGGGTATCTTCCCAATCTAGGGATCAAACTCACATCTCTTGCATTGGCAGGTGAGTTCTTTACCAGTGAGCCACCCGAGAAGCCCATATTGGCCTGATATCAGGGACCAATACCACCACTCAGGCAAGGTCACATAAACCAGTTATGGGTCAGGTGTTACTTAGAGACCTTGAGAAATCCTGGAAAACTGGGCTCCATTTACTCTCCACAAGAGACATTAACTCTCACAATTGGGAATCTAACCCAGTGCTTCTGCCGTCTGCCCATCACACCTATTCAATTCAGTTCAATTCAATTGCTCAGTCGTGTCCTACTCTTTGTGATCCCATGGACTGCAGCACGCCACGCTTCCCTGTCTATCACCAACTACCGGAGCCTACACAAACTCTTGATCATTGTGTCGATAATGCGATGGTCAAGAGTTTGTGTAGGCTCCGGTAGACACCCGCTTCTCCTTCTGCCTTCAATCTTTCCCAGCATCAGGTTCTTATCCAATGAATCGGTTCTTCGCATCAGGTGGCCAAAGTATTGGAGTTTCAGCTTCAGCATCAGTCCTTCCAATGAATATTCAGGACTAATTTCCTTTAGGACAGACTGGTTGGATCTCCTTGCAGTCCTTCTCCAACACCACAGTTCAAAAGCATCAATTCTTCAGCACTCAACGTTCTTTATAGTTCCAACTCTTGCATCCATACATGACTATTGGAAAAAACATAGCTTTGACTAGATGGACCTTTTTTGGTAAAGTAATGTCTCTGTTTTTTAATATGCTGCCTAGGTTGGTCATAGCTTTTCGTCCAAGGAGCAAGTGTCTTTTAATTTCATGGCTGCAGTCACCATCTGCAGTGATTTTGGAGCCCCCCCAAAATAAAGTCTCTCACTGTTTCCAATGTTTCCCCATCTATTTGCCATGAAGTGATGGGACTGGATGCCATGATCTTAGTTTTTTGAATATTGAGCTTTAAGCTAATTTTTTCACTCTCCTTTCACTTTCATCAAGAGGCTCTTTAGTTCCTCTTAGCTTTCTGCCATAAGGGTAGTGTCATCTGCCTATCTGAGGTTATTGATATTTCTCCCTGATATCTTGATTCCAGCTTGTGCTTCCTCCAGCCCAGTATTTTGCATGATTTACGTTGCATATAAGTTAAGTAAGCAGGGTGACAATATACAGCCTTGACATACTCCTTTCCCTATTTGGAACCAGTCTGTTGTTCCATGTCCAGTTTTAACTGCTGCTTCTTGACCTGTATACAGATTTCTCAGGAGGCAGGTCAGGTGGTCTGGTATTCTCATCTCATTCAGAATTTTCCACAGTTTGTAGTATTCCACAGTCAAAGGCTTTGGCATAGTCAATAAAGCAAAAGTAGATGTTTTTCTAGAACTCTCTTGTTTTTTCAATGAACCAGTGGATGTTGGCAATTTGATCTCTGGTTCCTCTGCCTTAAATCCAGCTTGAACATCTGGAAATTCACGGTTCACATACTGTTAAAGCCTGGCTTGGAAAATTTGGAGCATTACTTTGCTAGCGTGGGAGATGAGTGCAATTATGCAGTAGTTTGTGCCAAAGAATGCTCAAACTACTGCACAATTGCACTCATCTCACACACTAGCAAAGCAATGCTCTCACCTATTGCCACCATCTATAAGGTTTCTTCTCCCTTCCTGCTGCCACAACCCATAACTATAAGGCCACCATGAGTGCCTCTACACCAAAATGTCTTCTAATTTCATTCTTCGCGGCTCATCATGCTTTGTGCTCTGTACTGTATCTCTCCCAGGACAACTAGAGCCTAAAATATCATGATCAGTGATGAGTATGTGTTCTCCAGGTAGGGAACACTGCTAGTAATTAAACAGTATTAATTCCATCAGCTTTGATTTATTCTGCTCTCTCAATAATGAAGCTCAATCTTCTGTTTTCTTTCTGCCTAGCACTGAGCAATAGCGTTGGTGTTTAAGGATTACCATATAAATCTACTTTTTGGTCAGCCAGTGCTGGGGAATTTTTTCAATATATTACAAATGTATTCATTATTCTCTCATTCACAAAAATAATTAAAACCTACAGGCCAAATACAAATTCCCAGACCACAAAAGCCTGACTGGCACTCTGCTGCCAAATACCAAGGTTGCAAGTGTCTTAGTTTATGGGTTTCTTAATGAGAACTTGTACTGCTCATTCAATAAAGGACTTAAGTGGACATTTCCTGGTGTTCACAGGAATGTTAAAACAAGCCCCATATAACAAAATGAAAAGGCAATACTAAAACTTTCTGCATGTTTTTAGGAACTCAGAAATGAATTACTCTAAAACTATCAAAAAAAAAAAAAAAAAAAACCTCTAAAAGTGATCCCCAGGATACTAATAATGTGTTCACAATCTCTTTAAAAAAAAAAATTCAAAAAAGGAGGGTAAAGAGAAATACAAGTGGATCCAATCCATCATTGTGATATTCAAGTTTCTCCTTAGATAAAACAGACATAAAACATGTGCTTAAGAAGCCTCAGATGACCTTCAAGACATCTGAAGTCCAGTATCTATGGATTTGTAAGTATAATTAACAACTCCTGTTTTTCCATCTAAAGAATCCAAGTTCTGTTTCTCTGACAGGCAAAAGCCAATCAGCTTTGTTCCCAAATGCTAATACAAGCAATTTTAAAATAACATTAATTAAAATATTACCAAGGCTGTTAGGGTTTGTGCTGGGGGATTTTTTTCCCTCTCTTTAACCTATTGTAATTTTTATTTACAGGGTTAATGAGGGAAACACTGGTTGATCCATCTCTGGGACAAAGAGCTGGCCTTTCAAATACAGCAGAAATCTGTGGAGACCACCGCACTGCCAGGCTACATGGCCATGGCAGCTAGATTGTTTGTTTCACCTGGCAGACCAAAAGTGACAGATCATTTTATCACAGTGTGAGGAACAATTTTCTGGTTTTGGTAATGAAAATACAATGCTCATCTGTATTGTTGTAAAACTTATAAATATGTCCTGTAGGATAAGTAATATTCAAAGCAATGTCCTAATTAAAAGGAAAGCTCAGTTATCTTGCAAGATAATATAAGGAAGGCACATAAATTGTAAATAAGATACATGGTAAAAATGAAAAAGACAGGCTGGATAGGAGAGGAATAAAATAAGATTTGGAAACCTGCTGTCTAAATGAACACAAATTGTGAGATTATGTCTCATTGAACAATAAAAATAAACTAGTGGCAAAGATGTAATAGAATTTCCTATGTACACCATTTTAATCTTAATATAATTTTCCCTAGTGCATCCACATTTATTGAACTACTATGACCATTTCTTTCTCGCTCTGACCAAAGTTACTGAGAGAATGTACTTTGATATAAATAATTTCCTGATTATGAACATGAAAACAGTCCAGAAATTGACCACAGTGTTTTGTTGTTATTAACTTTTTATTTTGTATTGGATTATAGCCACTTAACAATGCTGTGGTAGCTTCAGATGAACAGCAAAGGGACTCAGCCATATGTACACATGTATCCATTTTCCCCCAAACCCCCCTTGCATGCAGGCTACCACATAACGTAGAGCAGAGTTCCATGTGGTATACAGTAGTAGGCCCTTGTTGGTTATACATTTTAAATATAGCAGTGACCATAGTGTTTTTTAAAAATGACAGGATATCTGCTCAGGCCTCAAGCCTTAGAGGAATCACAAAATATCTGCCATTTCCTCAAGGAAGCAGACGGAGAGTACAGAAAACCAGCTTTCCCATTTCCTCCTGCATAAAGTAACTCCACACATTTGTTTCTTTTTTACTTTTTTTTTAAAAAAAATGCAGAGACGACTTCTATGACACCCTGATCTAGACTGATGGCCACCTGATGCAAAGAACTGACTCATTGGAAAAGACCCTGATGCTGGGAAAGATTGAAGGCGGGAGGAGAAGGGGACGACAGAGGATGAGATGGTTGGATGGCATCACCGGCTCAATGGACATGAGTTTGAGTAAACTCTGGGAATTGGTGATGGACAGGGAAGCCTGGCATGCTGCGGTTCATGGGGTCACAAAGAGTTGGACACGACTGAGCAACTGAACTGAACTGATCTAGACTGTGCTGGACAGAAACAGAGCTGATGCCAGGAAAGAGCCAGGGCCAGTAAACATTGATGTGGCTTAAGGAAGAGGACCATTGGTGTGGCCTCAGTTTCTCAGTCTGCAAAATGGGATGATAATACTTAGCTCACCACTTCAAGCTTCATACATGAATGTTTAGTAAGTATTACTTGAACATGGATATGAAGGCACAAACTGTACATATGTAAAAGATTCACTGGAGTGAAGCCATGAAGTCCAGAGGGGGCCCTACATCTCCTTCAGGCTTTACTGAGGAAGCTCAGTAAAATATCCAAGTCTAACCAACCTCACATACATCTTAAGCAATTCAAACACCAAGGTAACAAACTATACCCTCCTTTGCTTATGCTCATGTTAGTCAGTTAACTCATATTTATTTTCTGGTTGTCATCAATGTTCTAATGGATCCTCAATTTTTAAAAATACCCAGAAGTAGAGACTATACCCTGCTCATTCTTTTGTTTTTAATGTGGTGTCACTATTATGCCAAAGTCTTTGACAATGTAGATCAGGACAAACTGTGGAAAAATCTTCAAGAGCTAGGAATACCAGACCACGTTACCTGCCTCCTGAGAAATCTGTATGCAGGTGAAGAAGCAACAGTTAGAACTGGACATGGAACAATAGACTGGTTCCAAATTGGGAAAGGAGTACTTCAAGGCTGTATATTGTCACCCTGCTTATTTAACTTATATTCAGAGTACATCATGCATAATACCAGGCTGGATGAAGCACAAGTTGGAATCAAGATTACTGGGAGAAATATCAATAACCTCAGATATGCAGATGACACCACCCTTATGGCAGAAAGCTAAGAGGAACTAAAGAGCCTCTTGATGAAAGTGAAAGAAGAGAGTGAAAAAGCTGGCTTAAAACTCAGCATTCAAAAAACTCAGATCATGGCATCCAGTCCCATCACTTCATGGCATACATATGGGGAGCAATGGAAACAGTGAGAGACTTATTTTGGGGGGCTCCAAAATCACTGCAGATGGTGACTGCAGCCATGAAATTAAAAGATGCTTGCTCCTTGGAACAAAAGCTATGACCAACTTAGACAGCATATTAAAAAGCAGAGACATTACTTTACCAAAAAATGTCCATCTAGTCAAAGCCATGGTTTTTCCAGTAGTCATGTATGTATTTGAGAGTTGGACTATAAAGAAAGCTGAATGCCGATGAATTGACGCTTTTTAACTGTAGTGATGGAGAAGACTTTTGAGAGTACTTTGGACTGAAAAGAGATCAAACCAGTCAATCCTAAAGGAAATTAGTCCTGAATATTCATTGGAAGGACTGATGCTGAAACTGAAACTCCAATACTTTGGCCACTTGATGTGAAGAACTGACTTATTGGGAAAGACCCTGATGCTAAGAAAGATTGAAGGCAGGAGGAGAAGGGGACAACAGAGGATGAGATGGTTGGATGGCATCACCGACTCGATGGACATGAGTTTGAGCAAGCTCCGGGAGTTGGTGATATACAGGGAAGTCCATGGCATCACAGAGTCCGACACGACTGAGCAACTGAACTAATAGTGTAGGAATCCAATTGCTATTAAATGACAATGCTCAAATACTTCTTTTGCTGTTCACATTCTGGTTTGTGTTATTCATTTATTATTTTCCAAAAGTTTATCAGGCATGAGAGACATGTACTTGCTCATGCATAGCTATATGCCAAACACATGAACCAATCAACTTTATTAAGTAGGTTATTAATTAATTCTTTTGGTGAACAGAATGTATAAAGATATAATATGACTTTTTTAATGTGCCCTTTATTAATTTTTTAAAATGCTTCATCAGTTCTATCAAGTCATCTATTCATAAGTTTTCCAAATGTTCAAATACAGTTTCAAATACTCTGCCAGTTCTTTTTCTTTTCAGCTGCAGAACTCTCTCCTGAAGTTCTCTGATAATGTGACTAACTTTTAATTTTGATATCTATACTAGATTAAACAGCAGAAAGTTATGGACAGTGGACCTGCTAAGGCAAATAACAGTTTATGTAAACAAAAAAAATAGTTTCATAAACAAGCCTTCTTTTTTTTTTTTTTAATTTTATTTTATTTTTAAACTTAACATAACTGTGTTAGATTTGCCAAATATCAAAATGAATCCACCACAGGTATACATGTGTTCCCCATCCTGAACCCTCCTCCCTCCTCCCTCCCCATTCCATCCCTCTGGGTCGTCCCAGTGCACCAGCCCCAAGCATCCAGTATCGTGCATCGAACCTGGACTGGCAACTCATTTCATACATGATATTTTACATGTTTCAATGCCATTCTCCCAAATCTTCCCACCCTCTCCCTCTCTCACAGAGTCCATAAGACTGTTCTATACATCAGTGTCTCTTTTGCTGTCTCGTACACAGGGTTATTGTTACCATCTTTCTAAATTCCATATATATGCGTTAGTATACTGTATTGGTGTTTTTCTTTCTGGCTTACTTCACTCTGTATAATAGGCTCCAGTTTCATCCACCTCATTAGAACTGATTCAAATGTATTCTTTTTAATGGCTGAATAATACTCCATTGTGTATATGTACCACAGCTTTCTTATCCATTCATCTGCTGATGGACATCTTAAATTAAGTGATCTGTTCTTAGAGTTGCAAATCATGAGCACACCCTATTTATTAATTTTGCATTACTTTTTCTAGAAAAAAAATCTAAGGATTTAAATTGAAACTACCAAGTCCATCTGATTTCTTAATTCAAAAATCAATTGCAATGGTTTTCTACTTATTCAAAAGCCTCATTGATCAAATACAAATAGAGTAAAAGCCATCATTAAATAATTTCCAGGCACTACATATTCAGACTTCATGATCACAGATCAGCTGGTAGGACATACTGATTACCAAGGCAACTTGAGGATGTCTGCAAGGGTCACCAAAGCAGATTCCATTTCCGAGGGCAGAGTCCTCCTCCAGGTGAAATTACCCAGCTATGTTTTCTATGGAGGGCCCTCCAGGCCATTGTTTCGGATGATCTTAGCATACTCCTTGGCTGATGTGTAAGGGACTCGGGGTCTTGCTGGATCTTCAAAATCAACATGGAAGAGACCAAACCGGCTGCTGTATCCCTGGTTCCACTCAAAGGTATCCAGGAGAGACCAGGCACAGTATACTTGAAGATTGACTTTGTCAAGTTGGATAGCTAAAATTACAAAAACAAAAATTTACCAATTACTCAAAGATTTTATGGAAACATAGACAAAATCATTGATGACCAGTATGAGTTGGTAGCCTTCTCCTGCTGAAGATCACAGTGGAAACAGAAGAAGCCTTGTTTCAATCCTCTTTTCCAATTTCCTGTTTTAAACAAGCATGAGCTTCATTTCAGAAGTTAGATTACACGCCTTGTTATTTGTCAGCCCCCCTGCATCATATGGGGGAGCTCTTTAATCTCTGAATTTCAGCCAAGTCCAAGTATATAAAAGACCAATTTTTATTAAAAGTGTAAATAAATGAATAAAGAAATTATGACACTAAAAAAAGTTAAATTACATAATTCTAAACATTTGGGGACTTCCCTGGTAGCACAGTGGATAGGAGACCACCTGCAGGGTGGTGCAATGCAGGGGGCGCAGGTTCGATCCCTGGCCCAGGAGGATTCCACATGCTGGAAAGCAATGATTAATAAGCCCATGTGCCACAACTACTGAGCCTGGACTCTTGAGCCTGCTTGCTGAAGCTGGGAGGGCCTGGGTAAAGCAACAAAGACCCAGTGCAGCCAAAAATAAGTAAATAAATAAAGTTAAATATTTTTTTTTAAATATAGTAACTTTTAAAAATTAAAAATTAAAATAAATATTTGGTTATTCACTTATTTTGAAATGCATTTTATTCATTCATCCATTTACTCAATAAATGTCTTTTCAATACCTACTATTTTTTAGATATGAAACACACATATACAGAGTTTCTCCTTAGTACCCTAGAACTGCACTCAGTAAAAACACTACTAGCTTCTAAATTCAACTCCAAGATAATCTAGAAAGCTCATTGATAAACTGGAAAAAAGTGATATCATAGCTGAGGAGGCCCCAGCTCTTACTTTGTGTCCTTATGACCAAATTAATATATATTTTATAATTCTGGAAGTAGAACCTCCAAAATGAAAAGGACAAGCACAGGGTTCTGGCCGTGCTTTTACCCCAGACTAAGAAGGTACAGACGGAGAAGGCAATGACACCCCACTCCAGTACTCCTGCCTGGAAAATCCCATGGACAGAGGAGCCTGGTGGGCTGTAGTCCATGGAATCGCTGAGGGTCGAACACGACTCAGTGACTTCACTTTCACTTTTCACTTTCATGCATTGGAGAAGGAAACGGCAACCCACTCGTGTTCTTGCCTGGAGAATCCCAGGGATGGGGGACCCTGGTGGGCTGCCGTCTATGGGGTCGCATAGAGTTGGACATGACTGAAGTGACTTAGCAGCAGCAGCAGCAAGAAGGTACAGAAATGTTAGGGCATTCTCTCTGCCCCATGTCTAAACTCAGAGTGGTGCCAAAGAACTAGACCACCTCTGCTCCAAATGCACATATGTACAAGCAAAATATCCTATATAATTTCATCTGTGGATGCTCCAGAGCCCATCTATGGACTCCATAGTAAGATACCAAAGGGTGGAGAATTCTCTAAGTACACTAATTTCTATCTTTTAGTCAGGGAATTAAGTTCATTTTTAATTGGCATCTTAAGTTTGGAAAACTCTTAGGTTATATGAATCTTTTTTTTTTTTTTTTTTGGTTATATGAATCTTTGCATTGAGCATTTTCTTTTCTTAAAACAATATTAACCAAACCTTATCTGTGGGATTCACTAATATTTGTTTTATTGTGCAGAAATTAAAGGGCAGGTTTTCTTTATAAGATAGACGTATTCCTAAATAAGTTTGGAGAAGGAAATGGCAACCCACTCCAGTATTCTTGCCTGGAGAATCCCACAGACAGAGGAGCCTGGCGGGCTACAGTCCATAGGGTTGCAACAGGTTGGACACAATTGAGCTACTAACACAATTTCTTCCTAAATAAGTTAGATGAAAATGAACATTTATATAATAAATCAAATTTTAATTTTACCAGGGATTGCTTTCTTTTTTTTTTTTTTTCAGTTACGAACTAAGTAATTGTTCAAATTTTTATTTTGATGCACCAGGGATTGCTTTCAACCCAAATGACTCGTCTAACTTCAGCAAAGTAAGATCTACCTGTAATTTTTCCTGTTATATTTCTGTATTTTTCTGGTCTTTCGAAAGTACTATACCCATGAACGTATGTTGATCTCCAAATCTTGGAATTTTTTTTTCACTGTGGATATTCCATAGACAAATGAAATTGTTTTTACTATAGATATTCCTTTGACAAAAATTTTCCGACAGGTTAACTGATGCATAACCCCTTGACCTTTATGCATGGAGAAATGCAAGGGGCTTTACCTAGAAAGCGCCCTGTGAATGTTCTCAAGGCAGGAATTAAACCAAACTGGACAGATTCCTTTGCAATGAAGTATTGTTAGAAAATGAAATATATACCATTCAAGCACAGCAAACTTTACAGGAATTAAAACATTTACTAGATATTCCTTTTCCTTCTACCTGTCCGCCTTGCCACATGTGTCTCCTCCCCTATCAACCACAATCTGCAAATACCAAATTTTTAAATAATCTTTTTATATTTAATTTCTGGATGGAATATATCTAAGAATGAAAATGACCAAAACCAAACACCAGGCAATAATATAGCAATCTTTTTTGACTACTTTATAATTCAATGTGGGAACATATGAAAATCAGCACTTTTTCTTTCTCGTTTGCAGAACTACTGCTCAACAAGCCAGTCTGCCAGGTATGAAGCCAGACAGTTTCTGAAAGCATGCACGGTCCCACCAATCAAGTACAAAAGGATTGATTCATGTACTAAACTGGGGGATAAAAACGATGCCCTGCCTGCTTGGAAGGGAACAAAAAGGAAATCTTGACAATTTCATCGTCATCTGCCGGGAGTTCCACAGCAGGCACTAAACGGCCCAAGTGAGACTGGTGGATATCTCTGCGTTTTCATTGCAGGAACGCTCAAGTAGAGAATTACCTAGTTAGGGCTGAGGAGCCACCCTGCTGGAATCCTTCTCATGGTGCTACCACTGGGAAAAATTAGAAAACCGTACTGGAACCTGCATGCCTCTCCTGTTCCAATCTCCTCAAGAACAGAAAGAAACCATCGTCGCATTTCTTGTCACTGTGATTTATGAAGTCCCAAATCTATGCAGGAAAAAAAACACTCCTGTGAATCCACTCTCTTTCTTTAAGCAGAGTTTCAGGCCAAGTAAACACAGACTGACAAGAACTGCAGATGAGTACCGAGTACATGGGGATGTGAACAAAACACCCATCCCGGAATAACCAGAGTTTGGTTTTGAACTAAAAGACCAGTAGAAAAGGTGTCACGGTCAGCAGGTTGAATATAAAGATGAAAGGATTTCTTGTCTCATAGCATTGGGATGATGTTGAGTCATTTATAGAGATGGGGATGGACTGAGAGTGTGTCATACAGAGTGAAGGAAGTCAGGAAAAGAAAAACAAATACCATATATTAACACATTTATATGCTGCTGCTGCTGAGTCGCTTCAGTCATGTCCGACTCTGTGCGACCCCATAGATGGCAGTCCACCAGGCTCTCCCATCCCTGGGATTCTCCAGGCAAGAACACTTACATATATAGAAGGTAAAAAATGGTATAGGTGAACCTATTTGCAGGGCAGGAATAGAGACACAGATGTAGAGAATGATGGGTGGACACCAGTGAGGTGGGGATGAGTTGGGAGATTGGGATTGATGTATATGCACTGCCATGTATAAAACAGATAGCTAATGGGAACCTGCTGCATAGTGCAGGGAGCTCAGCTCGATGTTCTGTGATGACCCAGATGGGTGGGATGTAGGGGAGGCTCAAAAGGGAAGGGATATATGTATACATGTAGCTGATTCACTTCATTGTACAGCAGAAACTAACACAATATTGTAAAATAACTATACCCCAATTAAAAAGGAGGCAAGGAGAAAAATATCTAAGGTTTATTAATATATTATAGCCTCTGGCTGTTCTCATTATAACTCCAGTGTTATAATATGCATACACACACACACACACACACACACGCACACACACACTCACTGCCCAGTGTTGACCAAAATGAAAAGGTTGAGAAGGCAGTCCTTCACCAGACTGCTCTCTCTGCTGACACAACTTCAAGTTCAAAGTGTTCCCAAAACCATGCTCAGGTTCAGTAAGTTGCTACAAGAACTCTCCAGAACTCACACAAACCTCTTATAGTCAAGGTTATGGTTTATTCAGCAAAGGATACATATTAATATAAGTCAAAGGAAGAGGCACAGATCAGAAACCGATGCGCTTCAAACAGAAAGTTTTCATTGTCTTTTTCCCTAGGAGTCAGGACAACTTGTCCTCTTGGTGCTGACATGTGACAACACACATGGAGGGCTGCCAACCAGAGAGGCTCACCTGAGCATCAGTGTCCAGAGTTTTCACTGTGTTAATAACTGTGTTATTAACATACTGGCATGACCGACTGATTGTTCATGTGAATGAACTCAGTCCCCAGGTCAAGTGACACTGTGTGACCCAAAGCCCCCCACTCAGGCACACAGTCAGTCTTCTACTGAGACTAGCCCTCACCCTAAACAAAGATATTCTGTCATATAGCAATAGATTTTTCACCCAGAAGCTGAGGACAAAGGGCAATCTACTCTTTGGGCAAAATCAAATTATTTACTACACACACACACCTATTTTAGAAGCTGACCATTTTATGGTATTGTGCAGATTCTTCTCAATTTACTGACCTACGTGGTGCCATGAATATGCCTGTGTACTGCTGCTCTACACAGCAGAGAGAATAGAAAGGAGAGATAAGAAATTCTTCCTCAGTGATCAGTGCAAAGAAATAGAGGAAAACAATAGAATGGGAAAGTCTGGAGATCTCATCAAGAAAATTTGAGATACCAAGGGAACATTTCATGCAAAGATGGGCTCGATAAAGGACAGAAATGGTAAGGACCTAACAGAAGCATAAGATATTAAGAAGAGGTGGCAAGAATACACAGAACAACTATACAAAAAAGATCTTCATGACCCAGATAATCACAATGGTGTGGTCACCAACCTAGAGCCAGACATTCTGGAATGCGAAGTCAAGTGGGCCTTAGGAAGCATCCTACCAATAAAGCTAGTGGAGGTGATGGAATTCCAGTTGAGCTATTTCAAATCCTAAATGATGATGCTGGTAAAGTGCTGCACTCAATATGCCAGCAAATTTGGAAAACACAGCCATGGCCACAGGACTGGAAAAGGTCAGTTTTCTTTCCAATCCCAAAGAGAGGCAATGCCAAAGAATGCTCAAACCACTGCACAATTGCACTCATCTCATATGCTAGTAAAGCATGTATAGATGTGAGAGTTGGACTGTGAAGAAGCTGAGCACTGAAGAATTGATGCTTTTGAACTGTGGTGTTGGAGAAGACCCTTGAGAGTCCCTTGGACTGCAAGGAGATCCAACAAGTCCATTCTAAATGAGATCAGTCCTGCGTGTTCATTGGAAGGACTGATGTTGAAGCTGAAACTCCAATACTTTGGCCCCTGATGCGAAGAGCTGACTCATTGGAAAAGACCCTGATGCTGGGAAAGATTGAGGGCAGGAGGAGAAGGGGATGACAGAGGATGAGATAGTTGGATGGCGTCACTGACTCGATGGACATGGGTTTGGTTGGGCTCCAGGAGTTGGTGATGGACAGGGAGGCCTGGCATGTTGGGGTCACAAAGAGTCGAACATGACTGAGCAACTGAACTGGACTGAACTGAACTGAACTGAAAGTAATGCTCAAAATTTTCCAAGCCAGGCTTCAGCAGTACATGAACCATGAACTTCCAGTTGTTCAAGCTAGATTTAGAAAAGGCAGAGGAACCAGAGATCAAATTGCCAACATCCGTTGGATCATCAAAAAAGCAAGACAGTTTGAGAAAAACATCTACTGCTTTATTGACTACATCAAAGCCTTTGACTATGTGGATCACAATAAACTGTGGAAAATTCTGAAAGAGACGGGAATACCAGACCACCTGACCTGCCTCTTGAGAAACCTGTATGTAGGTCAGGAAGCAACAGTTAGAACTGGACATGGAACAACAGACCAGTTCCAAATCAGGAAAGGAGTACATCGAGGCTGTATATTGTCACCCTGCTTATTTAACTTATATGAAGAGTACATCATGAGAAATGCTGGGCTGGATGAAATACAAGCTGGAATCAAGATTGCTGGGAGAAATAGCAATAACCTCACATGTGCAGATGACATCACCCTTATGGCAGAAAGCAAAGAAGAATTAAAGAGATTCTTGATGAAAGTGAATGAGGAGAGTGAAAAAGTAGGCTTAAAACTCAACATTCAAAAAACTAAGATCATGGCATCTGGTCCTATCACTTCATGGCAAATAGATGGGGAAACAGTGGAAACAGTGACAGACTTTATTTTGGGAGGCTCCAAAATCACTGCAGATGGTGATTGCAGCCATGAAATTAAAAGACCCTGCTCCTTGGAAGAAAAATATAACCAACCTAGACAGCATATTAAAAAGCAGAGACATTATTTTGCCAACAAAGGTCCATCTAGACAAAGCTACGGTTTTTCCAACAGTCATGTATGGATGTGAGAGTTGGACTATGAAGAAAGCTGAGCGCCAAAGAATTGATGCTTTTGAACTGTGGTGTTGGAGAAGACTCTTGAGAGTCCCTTGGACTGCAAGGAGATCCAACCAGTCCATCCTAAAAGAAATCAGTCCTGAATATTTATTGGAAGGACTGATGCTAAAGCTGAAACTCCAACACTTTGGCCACCTGATGGGAAGAACTGACTCACTGAAAAAGACCCTGATCCTGAGAAAGATTGAAGGCAAGAAGAGAAGGGGATGACAGAGGATGAGATGGTTGGATGGCACCACAGACTCAAGGGACATGAGTTTGAGTAAGCTCCAGGAGTTGGCGATGGACCAGGAGGCCTGGCATGCTGCAGTCCATGGGGTCACAAAGAGTCAGACTTGCCTGAGCGACTGAACTGAACTGCTGCTGTTGCTGTTTATTTGCTAAGTCGTGTCCAACTCTTTGTGACCCCATGGACTATAGCTCGCCAGGCTCCTCTGTCCAGGGGATTTCCCAGGCAAGAATACTGGAGTGGGTTGCCATTTCCTTCTCCAGAGGATCTTCCCAATCCAGGGATAGAACCTGGGTCTCCTGAATGGGCCAGGCAGATTCTTCTACCTGCTGAGCCACCTGGGAAGCCCATTCCTGTGTTTCTCATGTTACAAAGGGCTAGAAATCAGGCACTCAGAATCAATGGGATTTATTTCCCCACAGTTTATAAAGAGATAATCTTTGTTTTCAAGATTGCCTAGGACTTCTATAAGACATCCATGAATGTGACAGAGCTATTAAGCTACAAAACAAACTAATCCACAGAGCCAAGCTGCCAGGAAAAGAATCAGTGGACAGGTCCACAGCAGTGCAAAAGACAGCAACTCACAGGGAAAAAAAGAGAGATAAAGCCCAAGAATGGATGAGAATAAAAAATTATAGGCTTCTAGATTTTCATATGTCAAGTAATAGTAGACTACACTACCCAAGAAAGTAGTGAAAATAAGTAAACATGCTGGATAGAATTTTTTTTAACAAATCTTCAAAACAATGGAAAGCTGAGAGTTTCATAGGGACTTACCAGGACAAAGCAGGAAGTGAGAACTGAGATTGGTGGGCATGGCAGCTACTTTTGCATGATGAAATTTTCCAATATTAGAAAATCAGAAACTTTTTCTCTTTTCTGGAGTAAGAATAGGTGTCAAAGAATTGTAGTTTGAGAACTCACACACAGAAAGCTAAGATCCCAAAAGACTAAAACTTCAGGGTAAGGGTGAGCCAGAAGGAAACCAGTCACTGGAAAATCACAAGTCACCTGGTGGTTCAGAAAATGTCAAGCAATATGACTGATGTCCTTATAAGAAGAGAGAGAGTCACCAGGGGCGCATGACCACAAAGGAAAAACCAGAGAGGACACAGTGAGAAAGCACTTATCCAAAAGCCAAACAGAGACCTCAGCAGAAGTCAAACCTGCTGATATCTGAAATTTGGACTTCCAACTTCCAGAACTGTGAGAAAACAAATTTCTGTTGTTTAAGGCGCCCAGTCTGTAGCATTTTGTTACAGCAGCTCTTAGCAAACTAATATAGGTTGAGGATGGAGAATTTCTGTTCTTAATAAATTCCCTGAGTGATTTTTATATTTAATCAAGTTTGAGGCTCATAAACCTAGGATAAGCTCTGGTTCTGCTGCTAAGTCACTTCAGTCGTGTCCGACTCTGTGCGACCCCACAGACGGCAGCCCACTAGGCTCCTCTGTCCCTGGGATTCTCCAGGCAAGAATACTGGAGTGGGTTGCCATTTCCTTCTCCAATGCATGAAAGTGAAAAGTGAAAGTCAAGTCGCTCAGTCGTGCCTGACTCTTAGTGACCCCATGGACTGCAGCCTACCAGGCTCCTCCGTCCATGGAATTTTCCAGGCAAGAGTACTGGAGTGGGTTGCCATTGTGGGCAACTACAATTTTTGAAACCCAGCTTCCAACCTCAGAGCCATCCTCTAGAGGCATATGTTAGACAATCTTCATCGGCCCCTCTCCTCAACAGTCATAGCTGGAGGAGCTCTTTGCAGAGACACAGCCATGTGTGGGCCATAGCTTTCAGACATGGAGGACCACTGTGAGACAGGGGGAAATGCTGCATGCTTAGGAGCATCAAATGCCTATTCATCCCACTGCTTAGTCCATACCTAGCATTACCCCAGCAGATGGTGGGAAACCATCTCAATTCACCATTGTGGGATGGGTTGATTGTATGCTCATACAAAAGATGTGTGCATCCAAAGCCCATGAGTGTGTACTTATTTGGAAACAGGGGTCTTTGCAAATGTAAATGAAGGAGCTCAAGATGAGATCATCATGCATAATGTGTCTGTGCATGCTCAGTCATGTTCGACTCTGCGATCCCATGGACTGTGCCCTGCTAGGTGCCTCTGTCCATGGAATTTTCCAGGCAAGAATACTGGCATGGTTGCCACTTCCTATTCCAGGAGATCTTCCCAACTCAGGGATCGAAGCCATGTCTCCTGGCTCTCCTGTATTTGCAGGTGGATTCCTTCCACTGAGCCACCTGGGAAGCCTCTATCATTCATAATGGTGAGTCTTAAATACAGTGACAAGTGCCCTTAAAAGAGAAATGGAGAAGTTATAGATGGAAAAAGGCAATGTGAAGAGAAGCAGAGACTGGAGAGATCTCCTGCAAGCCAAGGAACGCCAAGGCAGCCACCAGTAGAGAAGCTGGTAGAGCGGCTTGTACCCAGGGGGTTCCCAGGTGGCACTAGTGGTAATGAATCTGCCTGCCAATGCAAGAGAGGCATGGTATGGATTCTCCTTCAGAACCTCCAGAAGTTGCTGATGTTACTGATAAACCTTCCTTTCAGACTTCTGGCCTCCAGACCTCTGCTGCTGCTGCTGCTGCTGCTGCTAAGTCGCTTCAGTCGTGTCCGACTCTGTGCGACCCCATAGACGGCAGCCCACCAGGCTCCCCCGTCCCTGAGATTCTCCAGGCAAGAACACTGGAGTGGGTTGCCATTGACTTCTCCGTCCAGACCTCTAAGAGAAGACATTTATGCTGTTTAAGCCACCAAGTTTGTAGTAATTTGTTTCAGCAGGGACAGGAAACAGACACACCAGACTCTGGTGTGTCTCTCAGTCCCAAACCACCCACCTGATTCTGCCGAGTGCTTATGAGAATCCCTCTCAAGGCCCACAAAACTGGAAAGAGTAAGCCTTCCCGGGACACAATTCAAAGCAGATTTTCTGGCATTCATCCCACACGCTAACTTTGAAAATGTGTCTCTCAGAGTGTGGTGGATGTGCACAAGAGCACTACAACTGGAGGACAGTTTTAGCTGTTAAACAGTTCCTGAGAGAACTGGCACACCAGCCGCTTCCCCTTTCTTCAAAAAAATAAAATAAAACAACATCAGGAAGATCTAAACATAGAAAATGCATAATAAGCCATCCCCTCCCACCCCCAACAACTCCAGGTGAGTATCAGTGGCTGGACAGCATCTGTGAAAATGCCCAAATAATCCTGAAGCTGGAGGCCCCACCTGCACATGGGAACTCTTCGAAGCAAAAACTATGACTCTCTGAAAAAACAGTCTTTGAAAAGCTACGGCTGATTTATAAATATTTTATAGGAAAATGACAATTAACCAGAAATTAGCTTAAAGATTTCTTAATTATCTGCATTGTTCCTATTACTTAGATTAGATTAGGGTGGGGGTGGAAGTAAATAGCAAGCAGATGAAAGGTATCATTTAAAGCTGTATTTTTATTTATTTATAAAGTTGATGGGCGGATAGGTACACATTTGGAGTCACCTTCTATAGTTTCTCCATCAATATTACCTTTACAGTTACCTCTGCTACAGTACATAAATTGTTGTAAGAACCAAAGTTCTCAGCACATAAAATTGTCTTCTATTAGAAAAGCTGCCTTCCATGTCCCACTCCCTCGCTTTCTCTCTTCCTTCCTTCTTTTCTTTCTTTCTGGGATTTACTTTCCCTTTCTGTAAAATGAGGATTATAGCATTTTCTTCCAAGGATTGTGGTGGGTATTAAATCAATATAAAGCTCTATGCATAATGCCTAGTTTATAGTAAATACTCAATATACACTACTTGTTGGTACTGTTATTCTTGTTATTTTTCTTAGAGTCTGGAAGGGCAATGAATGAAATCTGTTTTTTCTCTTCCTCCCATCTGGCTCCAAACAGCTTTCAGAGCATACAGAGTCAGCACAAAACTGTTCAATGCTGAGAACCAGAGAAAGCAGGGCATCAAGGGAAGTGCAGCATCTGGGGCCGGGTTTGTGCCTGGTGGAAAGGGTCAGTTGTGGGTCACGAAAAATAAATCACTAAAGACAGGGGCCTTAGGGTGAGGCTGCCAGAAACACCAGATGTTGCTGAAGCCTCCCTGCATCAGTACACTTGGAGGTGGGAACAGCATCACTTTAGGTTTCAGGGATCCATATCCATCCTTGGGGCTTTCTCAGTGGCTCAGTGGTAAACAACCCACCTGCCAATGCAGGAGCCGCAGGAGATGCAGGTTCCATCCTGGGTTGGGAAGATCCCATGGACTAGGAAATGGCAACCCACTCCAGTATTCTTGCCTGGAAAATCCCACGGACAGAGAAGCCTAGTGGGCTGCAGTCTGACCCGACTTAGTGATTAAATAGCAACAACACATCCATCCCACATTTATTCAATAAATATATATTGTGTTAGGAATTGGGACCATAAGAGTGAACACAATAATCAGCCTCTCTTTTTAAAGAGCTTAACAGGCTATATGGAAGACATATCTTAATCAAATTACCACCCTGTGAGCCTTTAATTACAATCTGTGAAAAGCATTATGAAAGGAAAGACATGGGAACTATGGGAAAGACCAGCACATTAGCTAACATTTATTGAGCACTTGGGTACCACTGTAAGGGTTTCAGGTGTGCATTAATTCACTTAATCTTTAAAGTAAACCTGTGAGTTAGATGGATATCACCATTGTCTTCATTTTATGGAGAAGGGAAGTGATGCACAGAGAAGTTTGGTAACCTTTGCAAAATTCAAATATCAAGTAACTAGGGGAGTTGAGACTGGAACTCAGGCAGGATACCGATGGAGCTATGACACTAGACTGAGTCTGTGCTTGTTTTGTTTAAAATGCCAAGTTTCTTTTTTTTTTAATTTTTAAATTTGTATATACTTTTTAAAGGTTACTTTCCATTTACAGATGTTACAAAATACTGGCTCTATTTCCCATGTTGTACAATACATCCTGGAGCCTATCTCACACCCAATAGTTTGTACCTCCCACTCCCCCACTCTTATACTGCCCCTCCCTCACCACTGCTAACCGATAATTTGTTCCCTATATGTCTGTGAGTCTTCTTTCTTTTTTGTTATATTCACTGGCTTGTTGTAATATTAGATTCCACATATAAATAGTATTATATATTTGTCTCTGTCTGAATTATTTCACTTAGTATAATGCCCTCCAAGTCCATCCATGTTGCTGTAAATGGCAAAATTTCCTTCTTTCTTATGGCTAAGTAGTATTCCATTGTGTGTGTGTGTGTGTTTTATATACCACATCTTCTCTTTCCATTCATCAATTAATGGACATTAGATTGATTCCATACTTTGGTAATTCTTTGGCAATTATAAATAATGTTGCTATGACCATTGGGGTGCATGTATATTTTCAAATTAGTGGTTTTCATTTTTTTCTGATACATACCCAGGAGTGGAATTGCTGGGTCATATGGCAGCAAGAATGTGGATAAAAGGGAACACTTTTTCATTGTTTGTGGAAATGTATCTTGGTGCAGCCACTGTGGAAAACAGTATGGAGGCTTCTCGGAAAACTAAAAATAGAACTACTATCCTAAGTCTTGACAATAAGCTATAGTGGAAGATCTATCTTAGTCAGGAAGGGTGGGAGAACAGGACAGAGGGAAATGGAAACAGTTTCTTGGAATGAACTAGAGCTGAGAGCTCAAAGACTAGCCAGACTTATCAAATGCTACCAGTCAGGTTCTTTCTTGCTGCTGCTGCTGCTGCTGCTGCTAAGTCACTTCAGTCGTGTCCGACTCTGTGCGACCCCATAGACGGCAGCCCACCAGGCTCCTCCATCCCTGGGATTCTCCAGGCAAGAACACAGGAATGAGTTGCCATTGCCTTCTCCGAGGTTCTTTCTTACTTGTGAGTAATAGAAGCTGAACTTGACTGACAAAGCAATAAAGAGGTGAAGCGGCAGTTGAGTGGCACGGGAGCGGCGGCCGAGAGGACATACCCCACGTCCAAGGTAAGGAGTAGCGGCTGTGCTTTACTGGAGCAGCCGTGAAGAGGTACCCCACGTCCAAGGTAAGAGAAACCCAAGTTAGATGGTAGGCACTGAGAGAGGGCATCAGAGGCAGACAGACTGAAACCACAGTCACAGACAACTAGCCAATCTGATCACATGGACCACAGCCTTGTCTAACTCAATAAAACTAAGCCATGCCATGTGGGGCCACCCAAAACGGGTCATGGTGGAGAGGTCTGACAGAATGTGGTCCACTGGAGAAGGGAATGGCAAACCACTTCAGTATTCTTGCCTTGAGAACCCCATGAACAGTATGAAAAGGCAAAAAGATAGGACACTGAAAGATGAACTCCCCAAGTTGATAGGTGTCCAGTATGCTACTGGAGATCAGTGGAGAGATAACTCCAGAAAGAATGAAGATATGGAGCCAAAGCAAAAATAACAGCCAGTTGTGGATGTGACTGGTGATAGAAGCAAAGTCCGATGCTGTAAAGAGCAATATTGCATAGGAACCTGGAATGTTAGGTCCATGAATCAAGGCAAATTGGAAGTGGTCAAACAGGAGATGGCAAGAGTGAATGTGGACATTCTAGGAATCACAAACTAAAATGGACTGGAATGGGTGAATTTAACTCAGATGACTATTTTATCTACTACTGTGGGCAGGAATCCCTTAGAAGAAATGGAGTAGCCATTATAGTCAAGAAAAGAGTCCGAAATGCAGTACTTGGACGCAATCTAAAAAATGACAGAATGATCTCTGTTTCCAAGGCAAACCTGTGGCTCTAGAGGTAGAAAAATAGATAAACAATGATAAAACTGACTGTGACAGCAAAAGAAAAAAAATGTATAGTTTTGCTCTAAAACTGATTCAGGGCTTTAGAATTGTAATTTGTCAATCCTTTCTTAAATCCACAAAATATACTGTAGAGCATCTACTCTATACAAGTTACTATTTTAGGCAGAGTGATTCTCACTGGGGGTTGGGAGGAGGAATCTAATGCAGACCTTTGCCCTGGAGGTGAAGTAGAAGAGCAAAGACCTCATTAACCTCTCTGCTATGTGCATTCACTCAACACCATTCATTACCCTTTTGTAACATGAATAAGACACGGATATAACTATTTGTTCAGTGCTGTCTTCTACTCCAGACTCAGAGCTCCATGAGGGCAGGCAGCACATAGATTTTATATTTCCAAAACCTAGCACAGTGGCTGGCGGAGGATAATTTTATAGTGAATATCGCTTAAATAAGTGAATGACTACAAATAGATACAGAACACTGAACAAAACCTTTGCAAGGTAAGAGTAGACAAAAGGTCATTCTCAAGAGGGCAAGAGTATCTTCTTGACCAAGATGACAAATTTCAACTCCAAGTTCAGCTTGTCCAAAACAAAGAGGAAGAAATATCTCCTTACAATCTGATCAACTCATTTGGCATTTTGTATGCTAAAATATTTTCCTATGATCACTTGACCTCAGGAACATGTCTCTTGTCAGTTACTGGTATTCCTATACCTATACAATATATATTGAACAAATTATACTAAGTACCCCTTAAAAGGGCTTCCCTGGGGCTCAGTTGTAAAGAATCCACCTGCCAATGTAGGAGATGCGATTTCAATCCCTGGGTCAGGAACATCCTCTGGTGGAGGAAATGGCAAGTCACTCCAATATTCTTGTCTGAAGAACTCCATGGACAGAGGAGTTCTTTTCTAGCACGCTATAGTTCATGGGGTCGCTAAAGAGTCAAATACAACTCAGCAACTAAAGAACAACAGCAATCCCTTAAAATGCCATTCTCAGAGGAGTTAATATCTCCTTTTGTTAATGACAAAGGAAAAGAAAGTAAGCATTAGCCTTCTCCTCACCCCAATAATACTACAAAAACATTTCAAGTGCTTGCATTTGATGACCACTGTAATTGCACAGAGTTCAGAGATACAGGAAAGTGAGCAACAGAGAGTTGGGAAGACAAGACAGTGACATGTCTTTAAAATGCTACCATGTACGTTTTCATATCGGCACCAAGTTCAAGCTCAGATGGGTACACCTCACCCAGACTGCCTGTCGTGGCCTACTGCACAAATCTCGCTAGTCTGCTTTTTAAGGACAAGAAAGGACACTGCTTGGTGATGTGGCCACAAGCTGTTCAGGGAAGAGACTTTGCTCAGCACATTTCAGCTCCTGAGCAAGGCTGGGTTCATTTCAGAGAGCCACATAAAATAAATAATCATGCAAAAGCAGATTCATTCTGATAGGGCTCTGACAGCTGCTCCGAGAGGTGGGTGCTTGCGAGCCCATCTTTCAACAATGAACTGACCCAAAGATCCAGGAAAGCTCCAGACAGGACCATATGGCCTGGAATAAAAACATATTTCAAACTCTGTTTATTATGCATATCTTTCAAAGGTTCACTACTCTGTGATGAAACATTGCACCTGCAAGGCTTTAATAAGCTTCCCTAGCAAGTACAATTATAAAACCCAGGAACCTGAAGAATTTGTCTTCTCTTACACCTAGCCATGTACTGCGCACCAATAACTGGTCTCATTCTTTTTAATTATATAGGTTTGCAGTATTTTATAAGCTGTGATCAATACTTATTCAGAAAATAAAACTTCTTATAGACCTCGCAGTGAGAGCCATGAAATAGCTCTCTTAAAATTTTGAGGACTCCAACATTGCTGTCCATAGAACCCTCTAATCTGTCTGAAAAGAAAAGCAGCAGTTTAATCATGCACAGAAGAGCATATGACATGAATTGAGGTAGGGCTTCCTTCATCAGCAATAGCCAGGGCAGAGGATACATGAACAGTTTCCCTTCACAAAGTGAGCCCTGTGATTCCACATTTGGTCCAAACATTTGAGAAGTCTAGCTTGTTCATTATTCACTCTACAAATATCGACTGAGCAGCTCTTATGTGTCAGAATCCAGGTCAGGTATAGAGATTCAAAGATCAACAGTACATAGTTTCTGCCCTCAAGAAATAACAGGGCTTCCCTGGTGGTCCTGTGATTAAGAGTCTGCCTGCCAATGCATGGGACACAGGTTCGATCCCTGGTCTGGGAAGATTCCACATGCCATCGAGAGACTAAGCCCACGTGCCATAACTACTGAGCCTGGACTCCAGAGCCTAAGCTCTGCAGCAAGAGAAGCCACTGCAATGAGAAGCCCACGCGCCGCAATACAGTAGCCCCTGCTCACCACAACTGGAGAAAGCCCACGTACAGCAATGAAGACCCAGCACAGACAAAAATAAATAAGTTAAAAAAAAAAAAGAAATGATGGTATCATTGGGAAGACAGACCCAAAAAGAACTGGCTGGAGAATACGAAGAAACACTGGTAGGACAAACCAAAAGTCTACATGAAATTCAAAACTCTTTTATTCCTCTACCCTAAAATAGTACACTTGAGACATTTTAGGATTTTAGAAATGGATTTCATGTAAGATGGCTTAGCCTAATCACTTTGCAGAGTGTTAGCACAGTCGCATCTTTCTAAGATCGTATCTTATTCCCCTTGAACCCATGGGGAATTATATCACTGGATTTATATCATAGAAGTATTATATCATACAAACATCATTGTGAAGAATGTAGGACCAACAGTGGTAGATGATACAAATACTTCACTATGAGATTATGTGGTAAACCTGGAGACATATGAAAAAAAGTAATTGTGTCTTCCTAGAGGTGTGATGATGCCATCAGTATATGAGCTTCTTGGACCAGGGGTTGTTACTTCATGGACTTCCCTCATAGCTCAGTTGGTAAAGAATCCACCTGCAATGCAGGAGATCCTGGTGAGAGAAATACACAAAAGGAGGAAGGGAGGGAGAATGAGAATAAAGGATAGAGGAGGCAAAGAAGAAAGGAAGAGGCAAGAGGAAGGGAGGGAAAGAGGGAAGAAGTCAGGAGGGCAGGAATAAACATTTACTTTCTACAATCAGTGGCATCTCTAAACCGCTTTTATCTCCAGACTCTCAAGAATGATTCACAAATATGTAGCCAGGACATTAGCTTTCAAGCCTTTTCAGAATCCAGAAGAGCAAAGGATTACCAAAGATGACACCTGATACTGTCTAGACACATAGGAAAAAGAACAGCTATGATTTATTGCTAAAAACCATGCTGTTCACAACAATTCTTAAAGACAGATTCTATTCTGTCCATTATATAGTCACAGGAAATGAATCTCAAAGAAAGTAAACATGTTCAAGGTGATCAAGACAACAAGTAACAGAGAAGGGATTAAAACCCAGCTATCTGCCTCCAAAACTCATGTTCTTCCCAAGATCCTATCCTGCCTTTTTCCTGATTCATCTTAATAAACATTTACATTCCTGCTTAGGAAGGTATCCATTTTTTCTCCATTTTACTTATGCTTTGAAAGACTGCTGATCAAAGCCATGTAGGTGGCCATAACAGACAGGTGCCTGATACCAAGCATGTGACTGGCAAGGACCAGTCTAACCAGTATCTCTTCATTTGACCTTGCTGTCTCTCGAGTATCAGTTAACCTTCTCTGGTTCTGAGTATTAAAAAAAAAAAAAAATAGTCCTAAGAGACATCAGCAGAAACAGAGAAAGAGTAGAGCATGTGCATTGGGAATGGAAAACCTTTTGCTGTGAACTGCATGGCAAAGAAAATCATCAAACCAAGAGAGAATGGGGTCAACAGATTTCTGTTTTTCTCATGCTTATGCCAGAATTCTACAAGTTTTTTTAACTCCATTGTTTCTCTTGATGGTGTTTTTGTTTAGATGATAATAAGTCCAGTCTTATTTTAGCTACTTCACTGAGATCAAGAAAACCTATGGACCACCTCTTTCACCTAAACTTTCATTGACTACCTCTAAGAGCAACTTTCTTGAATGAAGGATGGGGTGAATTCACTTGCATTTGGAGCTAATAAGATGGTAGTAATTCCCGTTTACTGAATACCAAGCACACTTTTAAAGTTTTATATGCATATTTAATTTACTCTTTACAACAATACCATTATATAAGGTAGATACTCATTATTCCCACTTTACAAAATGAGAAAAATGACTTAGAGATGCTGTGTCATTTGCCCCAAGGTCATGCATCTAATAACACACATCAAGGATGATCTTTGTAAATCTCTGGTAGAGTCAAGTGGATAGCAACTTGGAGATGATTCTTAAAGGACAATTACATTATCTTATCTTCATTAGGCATAATATTTATTCTTTCATTCAAATTCTATCTTTCAATTTATTGTTTTTTTTTTCAAGCCAATGGGAATACAGAAACAAATATGATGAGATACTAATCCTCAAGTGTTTCTCTTTCTTTTAAGGAAGAGAAATACATAAAGGAGTAATTGGGATAGACGCAATCAGGGCAAACACTGGGCATGGTGGGGGCATAAAAGAGGAACTGTTAACTCAAGGCATCAGCAAAACGATGTCAGATAAGGTTTCTTTAGACTAGCTGATGCTAGAATGAATAACCTTGAAGGGCATATAGAATATAATGGGGAGGAAAAGGCCAGAAAGCACAAGAAAAAGACATGGACACGTTCTGGGGAGATATATCTAATTTGATGTGACACAAGGCATCAATAAAGACAAAAGGGCAAGAGTGACCCGGGGGAGTATGTAAAAAGTATGTAAAAAGCCATGTCACGAGAGACCTTGCTCGCCATGCTAATAAATTGGAATTTTATGCTGAAGGCAATGAGAAACCACTAGGGATTTTAAAGTAGGAGAATGGGAAGAATGAATTGCACTTTAGGACAATCATTTTGGTAGTAGACCAAAGACTGGAGCCTGGGAGGCCAGGGAAGTGGCTGCTAAAGCCTTCTATTTGAGGAAATTGCAATGGTCTAGAGGGAGGGGCATGATACTAGAGATATTAAGAAAGAATCAAATCTTACAGTCAATTCATTGAGATGAAGGGTTTAATATGACTCCCAGTTCTATAGCTGTGTCAATTGGATTTTAAAAAGAAAGAGAATTTGGGACTTCCCTGGTGGTCCAGCTGTTAAGACTCCTTGCTTCCAATGCAGGGGGCATGGATTCAATCCCTGGTTGGGGAACTAAGATTCCATACGCACTGAACCATGCAAGTAAAGCAAGTGAATTGTATGGTATATGAATTATAAATCAATTTTTTAAAAAAGAAAGAATTTAAGAGAAGAATCAGGTTTGGAGAATTAAACATTATAATGCACCTGAGGCTTTACAGTATAAAAGAAAACTGACGATAGTGTTTTATCATTTCTTTAAACAACCCCAAGAGGTTGGTCTTATCCATCCTCATCTCAGATGAGAGCCCTGAACAGAGAGATCAAGTGATTTGCTCAAGTTCCCACAAATAGAAGAGGGAAGAACTAGAAGTCAAACCCTTTTTGAGTCTCATTTTCTCTCCACTGCGAAGTCTGATCCATGCAACAATAGTAGCAAAATAATAATGACGATAGGGAATGTATGTCAAATGCCCAGGACCTCTTCTGAGAATTTCATATTTAATTTTTTAATTTTTTTAACTTCATATTTAATATTTAACTTCATAACTCATTTAATTCCCATGACAATTCCACCCAGTAGGTATTATTGTTAGCTCCATTTTATTTTTTTTTCAATTTTTACTTTGTATTGGGACATGACCGATTCACAATGTTGTGATAGTTTCAGGTCAACAGCAAAGGGACTCAAGTCATACATATGCATTCTCCCTAAACTCCCCACCCATCCAGACTGCACATAACATTGAGTAGAGTTCCATGCGCTAGCTCCATTTTATAGCTGAAGCAAATGAGGCACTAAGAAGTGTCAGCAAATAAGTGGTATCAATTGGGATAAAAATATGCCTGTTGCCATCTCCCCTATGAATGGGTCTTGTGCCACAGCGAACAGAACTACACAGCAGTAAGTCAGGGACCATCTTTGTGTTCCTCAACAGAAACCATGGTTTTTTCAAAGCCTGTGAACTAGGAGAAAATCCAGACACAGGTCCTCGTTGTTTCAATCCACATAGGAAAGTTAACAGCCATCGCTCCACTCCCTCTGCCACCAATTTCTTGAGTCTACCAGCACAAATATCCAGGCCTTCCTTGCCAGGTTGCCAGCATTGACTTTCAGAAGCCAGAGCCAGGCTCTGTTGATCCAATTTGCATCTTCAATAGGGAACAATTTTCCAGCAGCTTTAGTGCACTTGGGCTGTGCTGTCCTGGAGCGGGATTAACAACCCCAGGCTTGACTGCCCCATGCATCAAGCTGTGGAAACAGTCCTCTGGAGGACCCTGCTCACCAAAAACCCATTAGCCAATTACTCAGAGCTGGTTTCATAAATGAGCTTTCTGTGGACTAACTGGAGTGCCGTGAAAGCGAACCTGCAAGGAGAAGCTAGCTCTCTGTAGCAAGATCTCTCTCCGTGCACCCCAGATTCAGGGGTCCTAGAGAGCAGATGGTGCAGTGCCGCGGCCACACACTCTCAGCCTGGGCTGTGTTGTGTGCTCAGTTGCTTAGTCATGTCCAACTCTTTGCAACCCCATGGACTGTAGCCCACCAAACCCTCATGGGATTCTCCAGGCAAGAGTACTGGAGTGGGTTGCCATTTCCTCCTGCAGGAGAATCTTTCCAACCCAGTGATGGAACCCTCATCTCCTGTGTCGCCTGCATTGCAGGCAGCTTCTTTACTGCTGAGCTATTGGGGAGGCAGCTCAGCCTGGGCTGCTCAGAGTCAAATCCCAGGTCTGGCCCAGCTGTGCCCTCCAGCAAGGTGTTCTGGTCTCAGTTTCCCCATTTGTAAAATGAGGATCTTGGGACCCATTTCAGTGGATCTGGAGCTCTCAAATGTGATGATGCCCTTGTGCTCAACACATAAAAACCATCTCAATCAATGTCAGTTGGTATTATTTATTGCACTTGTTTACTTGTGTGGGAAAAGCCCACTTTATTCCAAAGGATGCAATATTAAAAAGTGATAGGAGAGAGAGGATAAATTCATTTCAGTTTGATTACTCAGCCTTGAGTAAGTAACATTACTAAGGCAAAATGTGGTGTTTGCTACAGCCCTCATTTGGCACTAAAATCTACTTGATTATTAGTTTGTATCACTGTGTTGCTAAGTGACTTTTCTTCTACCTAAGTATTAATTATCTCATCAATTTGATTTTATGCTCCTTGAAGACAGGTTCTAAATACTTTAATATCTGCCAGTATCATTCAAATATTCAGTAGATATTTGCTTGCTGATTTATGTTCTTGAGTAAATTTCTGTCATTTCTTACAAAAAATGGAATACTGGTATGTTTGCTTTATTACCATGAATATTTAATTCTTTAAGATTGAAAGATTCCAATCAATTTAACCTCTATTCTATTTAACCAAACTACCATGTTTTGGTGTCAAATTAGACTTGCATATAATAAGACCCAAAGAATAAAATGGCAATAAAATAAGCCAGGGCAAGAACTTGTATTTCTGAGTCACAGGTAGTTTATTTTATGAAGACTTCATATTAAAATTCAAGTAGATGAATGCAAAAGTCTTCATGATCTTAATGCCACTGGAGCTGGACAACTGTTAGCCTAAGAAGTAGAAGACTAAAAAGTAAATTGAAGTTCTGCATGAATTAACTGTAATCGTCACTGAAGCTGTGCAAACTTGATCAAATAATTTTATTGTCTGCAAAATCTGAAGTCCATTTTAGTATACATGAAAATAATATGCTTGGTACTATTGAAACAACATTAACCCAGTAACCATTTTATGGCTTGAATACCTGATTATTACTTATTGAAAATTATAGTTGTCAAGGTAAGCATTAAAAATAATAACTTCATAATGTGAAAAGCCAATTATTGGTATTCAATGTCTTTTATGTTTTTAATTTAATCTCTTTTAAAAGCATAAAAATACTATGCTGATTTGTTTAAAGGAAAAATAAGAAAAAGTCACATCTTTTGATAAATATAAGTAGCTTCTGGGTGGAAAAGTAAGAACTGTTTACCTGCAAATTTGTCATTCAGACTTAGGTAAAGAGTTAAATTACTCTTAATTATCAAGTTTCTATGAAAATAACTTTGTACTCTAAAAAAAAGAAGAAAACCCTGAAGTAACTTCTTTTCTTTAGTATAGTCATTTTCCTGATCCCACAACAGAAGCAAATACAATGTGACCAGCTAATTCCCAGCTGTATAGAGCTTTAAATCCATGTCTGAACATTGGACAATCAAATTATGTAGTAGCACAGTAGCCAGAAATAAACCCAACACATAAATACAGTTTATTCAACATTATTAACACAAATAAAATTTACACCTACGGTCCTGTGCATTAAAAATAACTTCTCTCACGTCAAATAGCAATATTTTGTTATGCCAATCAAATTAAACCACCAGAAACATATGGAAAGAAATCAATTCTATAACAAACTGTTGTAAAGTATGGCATTCATCATGTTCAAGACAGGTTAATTCCAGTTCTAAACAAACTTTCTCCTTCCAAGTTGGGCTTTTGTTTTAAGTTCTTTTCTTTGCTGGGAATGTACACAACCCGTTCTGTCAATCTCGCCACAAAATCCTTTCTCTCCCACCTGCATGAATTAAAAGGAGAAAACACACACACACACACACACACATAGACATTAACCAAAAAAATTTAACTGTATTGATTTCAGGCAAAAGTGGGACTCAAATCCTATGCAAAGAATGAGTTTGAAAATTCTGGTGAGAAGTGTTTATAGAAAAAGAAATGTTTCTTGTCAACAGCTTCAGAAACTAAGTATAAAATCACACCAGCAAATCTACCTGACTAACGAGAGAGAAGCCATTTTTAATGGCCTTTAAAATGCTACACTCTACATAGTTCTACAGATGGAAATGGATAGCCTCAAGCAGAGCCCTACTCTGAACAATAACTGCATATCCACATCACCTGAATAATATTCCTAAATTAGCATCCTTCACAGCCACTGATGAGCTCACATTTGAAAGACAGAGTCAGGACCCATCTTCCAAATCATGGACCAGAACTGCCTTACTTGCAAGCTATGAGTGGAGGAACAGCAGCCACTCTAAAGTGCATGCAGAATGGAAAAGAAGGAAAAGAAAGGCAAAAGGTGTATATTTTAGAGCAGAAAGAGACCTTCCCAATTACCTAGTCTGGTCTTATAACTTCTATCACATGAGAGTGTGGGAGTGAAAATGTGGGATGCAAAAAACTTTCCCCACTGGCAAAGAAGAAATGAACATACAGTGCCAAATGCCCATAGGGCTTCTCCACATTTGTACAGGTACCTAGTTATTCTTCACGGAAACGGAAACAGTCAAAACTATCGTGTCAAAATTAAGAGAGGAGTTGGCTTTTCAGCTAGGGATTTGAAATTTGCATTTAGTTAAAACCAGTCAGCTGAAACATCAAAGTACATTTCTTTATTTTGTCTCAATCTTATCTTATACATCCTAATTAATTCATTAGGCATTCACTTATTAAGTCAACAAATATTTACTGAGAGCTCCCTCACTGCCCTGGCTGCAGGGGTGGAACAATGAACCAAGCAGAGAGAGTCCCTGGGAGAGAGCAGTCAATAAACTAGTACAGGCATGTATACATCAACTGGTGATAGGTGATATAAGGAAAATGATATCAGGGTAAGAGCTGAGACCGTCAGAAGATGCTGTTTTATATAGAATGGTCAAGTAAAACCTCACTAATAAGGTGATATTTGAGACAAGATTTACAAAAGAAAGGAACAAATCTGAGAGTATGTAATAAGAGCATTCCAGACTAATGAAACAGCAAGTACAAGGTTCTCGGGTGAAAGCATCAACACATACAAGGAACAAGAAGACCAGGCTAGACTGGAATGTGCAGAGGGAGAGTGGAGCAGGAGGGAGAGAAGTGAAGACTGTCAGGTAGGGTGTTAGAGGCCACAACAAGGACACTGGGTCTAATCCTAAGTGAGATGGAAAGTCATCAATGTTTTGAGGAAAGAAGTGACATTATATGACTTGGCTGTTATGTGAAACACGGACTACTAGAAAGCTAGGACAGAGCAGTTTAAAGAATGCCTGTAGGCATTATCAGCCCCTTCCCCATGGAGCTGGCTTCATTTAAGACTTCAGTTCATCATCCATGATCACAATCTCTACCATCACTCCACCAGACCCAGTACATACGAGTAGAACCAAAAGGGGAAAACATCATCTTATTACAGTTCATAGAGAAGCAAGCATCCTCTCTTCTTAGACCTATCATCCCTTTGTATGATACTGATGGGATCCAAATGTTCTCCCTCACCCCTGGTAAGTCAGGAACTGGTGACTGTTTCTTTGCTCGGGACTAAAGGCAAAGGCAAGAGCAGGATGGTAGAAGTAAGAAAGACAAGGCTGCTGGTTGGGGAGCAGACTGCATCACCACAGTTTACCAAAGCAAAGATATAGAATATTCCTATGGGTAGACCAGATGCCAGAAGATAGAGGAATTTAAGCACTTCTGAAAGGGCCACTCATTAAATAAGGGCACCCTGTGCAAGAGTTAATGGGGTGAGTGGCCTGCCCATGGTCTGGACTGAAGCTGGCAGGAAGACATCAAAACTAAGAAAGGTCTCCTGGGCCAGGTGACTGTGTAGAGTATGACAAGTATGACAAGAGCTCTCCCATGAGCACCCAAACGAGGTAACTCTTGGGGAAACTGTCACACAGAAGACTGAAAGCCAGTTGATAAAGGAAAGAGGACTAAAGGGCTCTAAGGAAGCCTGAAAAGCCCCTTGCCCTCAAACTGTTGCCTTTTGTGTGATAATAATGTAATTCTGGTGATAACTCATCAAGGAATTTGCAAACGCATACAGTTTAAATTTTGGAAACACTCCAGTGAAAATTTTCCATATTAAAAAAATTCCATCACAAGAGACTGATTAAATAGAGCTTATACATATAGTCTCCTTTTACAGTATTAAATTCAAAACAATTCAACACAGAAAAGTTTAATAGTTCTCTCCTAAAGTGGTATTCACTAGCTCTTGAGTTTTCAAAGTTTTGAAATTAAGTAAAAAAATCATTTTCAAAATCTGACTTTTTAAATCATGTATATGATTAAGAAGTAGCCTGGTCTGCTGGTAGAGCATTAGAATGGTGTCAGCCTGACTCTACCTTTTAAATTGTGATTCTATGGTAAGTCACTTCCTTTTGCAGAGATGACATCGTCTTTAAAGAGTTGGTATATATAAAGTGTTCTGATTGCGTACATTTTCAGCCCTTTGGAGAGGGTTCCTCCTGATATCTCTTACCTCCCATCCTATTCTTACTGCAAGGTAGCCAGGAATCCACCATGAACTTCCTTCGGTACCTGTTAGTTTTGCCGAGACTACTTTTCATCTATCACCCACCAGCCACTGGTAAGAAAACCTCACTTTTTTTGGAGAAATACTGTCGATATTCAGTGCACATGCTTCAGATGGGACTGGTCCTATCTCCTAGATCCAGGTCTGAACATAAGATCTATTTCTGGCCAGTCGACATTTTCCCAAACTGAAGTCATAGTGATTCTGGCCCACTGGTGAACTCCTGATTCAAGTTCTGTGATCAGAGATAAGCTAAGCATTGGCTAGGGAAACAGGAGGATATCATTCTCCTCCCTTTAATCTTGAACCTATAGGATGCAAGCCTGAGTCTGCTAGCAACCACCACATGGAGAGAGCCTAGGAGTTGAAGACAGTCCACAAAAAAGCAGAGCCAAGAGGTGAATTAGAAACAGATCTCTTTAAGCCTCTAAGTCCAATTAATTTGAAAAACTATCCTTGGACCTTTCAGTCACTTGAGCAAGTAAATCCCCTTATTTCTATTAAGTTTTTTTGTAACTGAAACCAATATCTCTCTGTAACTGAAAGAGATGTATCTGATGTACATAGTCTATAAGTTGAATTATTTATCCATTCTAATTTAGTGGTATACAAATATTTTATAATATATATATGTTATGAACCAAATAAAATATAAATCAGCATAGAATCACTTTCTACATGTTTTATTACCATTTTCTCAATTAATAAATAGTAAAGCTATGTATTAATTAATTAATTAACTAATACATAGTAAAGCTAATTCAGAAAATTTCAACAGTCCTTTTGGGTTCTAAAACCCTATAATATTTAGAAGTCTTTGCATTACATAAGTTAAAGTATAAACATTCATAAAATGATACAGGACATTAGTCCTCAGAGATTAATCAATAAGCACCTTTCCTGGTAATGTGACATGTGAGAACTTTGAGACAATGATGTTACATTGTGGGTTTTGCTGATTAGACGCATGGAAATAAGGTTGTGGATCCTGAGTAAGACCAAAAAATTGTTTAAATCCAAAAATATGCCTTTTGTTTTGATCTTTCTTTTGGTGCCAGTGGAGATTTCACACTGGGTAATGTAAATCACCAACGTGCTAATTAAGCTGTGTTTCTCACTTTAAGGTCTTTTTGTGCTTCCCTCAAAGTGATAACAAATGGAACATCATCATTTCCCTTAGATCTCAGATCACAAAATGTCCACAAGCTATATCCAGTTGTAGTGATACAATAGCCAGCAAAAAATAAGGCTTTAAATATCACTCACCACAAAACCTGGAATATAAAATGTGAAATTTGCAGAGGCATAACTAATGGGGTGATTTCTATTTTTCCAGCAACTGAACACCCAGTCCATGAACTGTGCACATATAATACTTAGAAAACAGTCTTAGAGAAAACTGACAGATATATGGGGTATTTTATCTTGCATTATGTGATTTGTAGAAGTAATCTCCACTGGAAGTACTTCAAAGGAAGGCATTAAACAAGTGTAAAATAACTAATCTACAAGTATTTATTAAGTGTTTGCTATGTAGCCAGCCAAATCCAATGTGATTGAGGAGGAAATAAGGATGTGAAGTCTAAGGACCCTGTAGAGAGTAACCTGCTAACTGTGTCCCACTCTTTGGGACACAGTTGGAAGCTTCATCCTTCCAAATCATTATACATGTGGCTCCCAGGCTGATGGACTCAAAGCACAGTCTGATTCATTTCACTGTCCAGCTCAAGGATCTTCAGTGGCTCCCAGATGCCTTTGAAATACATTCTGGATATTGCAGATGGGCACCAAGATTAGACATCCTAATCTTCTAGCCTTATCTCTCAGTATTCCCCTTTGAGTGACTTGGACATAAATTAGCATTTTGTCTGAGAAGGAATTGGTTCCAGAAGGGCTATGATGATGAGGACAATGATGATGGAGAAGAACACAAAAGGAAAGAGGAAGGAGAGGTTGACATTCTTCGGTTGGTTACCAGGTGCTGAATAGCAGCTATTGTACTAAGTATCTGTAGTCTCATTATAACCCCATGAGGGGTATATTATTTTCATCTCCAGTGTTTTCTACTGAAGTAAGTTTCACATAATGTAAAATTAACCATTTTAAAGTGAAGAAGCATTTAGTACATTTACAATGTTGAACAACCACCACCTCTATTTAGTCTCAAAATATTTTCATCACCCCAAAGGGAAACTCCACTTTCATTAAGCAGTTTCTCCCCTTCCCCCCTTCCTCCCAGCCCCTGGCATTCACCAATCTTCATCTATCTCTGTATCAGCCCTACTTCAGAAAAGAAAATCCAGTCTTAAAAGAGGGGAAACTACTTGTCCAAGTTCTCACTGGTAAGAATAATTGAGTTGGGATTTTCTCTCCTGCCTGCAAACAATTAAGCTATGAGGATTTGAAACAGTTGCTTGAAGAATAAACCTGCTATGAATACAGGGATTAGAGAGTGGTTAAATGGTGTGCCATGGGGACCCAAAAACTATAAAATAGACCAGATACCCTACCTATCCTGAAGAGACCACATGCAATGAGCCAAGGAGACATCCATCACCAGCAGCTCTCAGTACCCTGAGATTCATTTCTAACCAGCATTTGATCCCACCTTTTATGTATACTATTATGCAATATGTATTGAGGACCTACTGTGAGCTCACTGTATAGTGCTCAGCTACAAGCATAGTCTACTTTAAAACCCCCAGATGGGACAAGTTTCAAAACAAAATATCTTTAAGCCTGTACATGCCATCCATGATAAAATGGACCACTGTTTTTCTCCTGTTGGGAATCCTACTTCTTTTGTATAATATAGTATGAACATTATAAAATATCTTCCATAGCAGATGTAAATATCCCAGACTATAATATGATATGCATATTGAAATATCATATTTATATAATTACATATTATAATAACTAATCCAAATCTAGATATACTATTTTACATAAGAAATCATACATATTAACTCAGTATAGTGTTGTAAGATATCTCACTTGACCCTGGTCTAGATGAACTGAAACAGGAGGGAAAGGGCAGGGTATAGTCTTCAAAAGAGTGATGTAGCCACACATCAAAACATAACCTGAAGAGAACCAAACAGATCCAGGATGGCTGACGAGTTGACTTCCACAAGACACTCAGCCTGGACATACACTCATCATAACATATCAGCAAGCTAAATGACGCATCCACCAGGCCAACCTTTAAGGTCAAAAATCGGGTGGAGGCCCAGTTCCTAGAAATCCCCACCCCTTCCCCCAAATAGCTGGAATACTCCTCCCACTCATTAGCCTATGAAATTACCCATCCCTATAAAAAGTGACAGCTACATACCCTGGGGCCACGCTGACTTTCTGAGACGGCCCACACTCTGTGGAGGGCGTTTCTCTCTGAATAAATCTACTTCTTACCTATCATTTTGTCTCTCACTGAATTCTTTCTGTGATAAGACAACAAGAATCTGAGATTCATGAGGTCCTGAGACCTCATGAAGTGTGTGATCTCAGTTAATAGATCATTGGTCCAAGTCCCAATCTGGATTTTGGATGGGTTCAAGTCCCTATAGTCATGTAAGCCAGTTCCTCCTCAAAATAAATGTCTCTCTACATCCACCCTTCCTTCCAACACACACACACATCCTATCGGATCTGTTTTTCTGAGGTGTTCTAAAACAGGTAGTAGAGCTGCCAATACATGCACAAATCAGACAGCTATGGAAGTGGTTCTGAAGCCATGCAATTCAGATTGGGACTTGAAGGAGTCAGGGACCCAAAGAGAACAGACATCAAATTCTGTCCATGCTCTGTGCAAAACCTTACAAGGACTCCAATTTCCATCAAAGTAGAAGCCAACGCCACTAAAGACTTAACCTGTTCATGGAGGTTTCCTCTCTCCCTCAGTGACTTCTTTCTGCTCAGCCATGTTGTTCCAATTCCGTTGGCACCCGCCTTTCTGCCCCTGGGCTGTGGCTGGCCAGATCCCAGCTCAGAGATTCTATGCTGGATCTCCCTGCTGCCTGGCAGCTGTTTCTATGCTCATCTCCTCCAAGCCAGCCCTCACAAGACTCTTCCTCAATGAGACATAGACTGCAACCAGCCTTTGACCTTCACCCCCCACCCTCTTCACAGGTAGCTTCCCAGGTAGCACTCGTGGTAAAGAACCCATCTGCCAATGCAGGAGCCATAAGAGATGCAGGTTCAATTCCTGGGTCAGGAAGATCCCCTGGAGGATGACATGGCAACTCACTCCAGTATTCTTGCCTGGAGAATCCCATGGACATAGGAGCCTGGCAGACTACTGTCCACTGGGTCACAAAGAGTTGAACACTATGGAAGCGACTTAACACACAACACACCCCAACTTCTAGTCCCAGTGTATCTGGTCCCCCTGCCCCTGCTCTACCTCATTGATTCTCTCAGGAACTGCATGAAGTACATGCTTTTATTATTACCCCCATTTTACAGATGAAGAAACTGAGAAACAGTTTCATTACTTTGCCCTTCCCATGAATCCTCAAAGTGGAGAGACCACAGAATTTGAAACCAAGCAGTCTTCCCTAACTCCAAACCCATAATCACTCAATTAGACTGTCTCTAGCTGTTTTGGAGGAGAGAAGGAAATGCCATGTTTTCCCAGCTTTATTGAGATATAATTGACATAGACCATTGCATAACTTTAAGATGTACAGTGTGATATTATATATCTACATATTATGATATGATGACCACAGGAAACCCTGCTTTCTGAGTGGGCCATGCAACAGGCACAGCCCACAGCCCAGTGCACACCTTTGGTACATTATTTCATTTAATTGCCAAACAATTTCTGAAGTCAGCATGGTCCCCTTCATTGAACTGTAGGAAAGACTTTTTAGGAGACATTGGGTAACACAGCAAATGAGAGAATTCCAGTCTACTCTCCAAAATCTTTATCTCTACTATTCTATGCTCCAAGGATCTGGGTTCTCTCTATCTGTCTGTTTTGGCATCCATAATATCTGTTTCAAATTCAGGATTCCCTCGGTGCCCCAGAGCTCCAGGCTCTACCCTTGTGAATGTAATACAACAGCCAGAACTTCCGGCCTCCTCTTCTCACACCACAAGAGAAAGATGAAGCTGCTCCTTTAACTACTCCAATGGAAGGGACTGAAACCATCTTTTAGAAATGTCAGTCAATATCTTCCTGCATCCCTTTATCTCTGTTTGGGTAACATCCTTTTCCATGTTCCAATCAGAGTGTCTCAAGAATGAGATTCTCTTATGGACTTTAACTAATTAGAGCTCTTGGTCTTCTCTGAAACTAGGGTGGAACCATTCTTCCCAAAACTAGAGAGTTGTAATGGGAACCAAATGAACTGCTCAGAGAAACTGTGGGACAATATCAGAAGATGTAGCCTATGTCCACTAGGAAAGTGTGTGTATACGTGCTCAGTTGCTTAGTCATGTCTGACTCTTCTGTGACCCCATGGACTATCACCCACCAGGCTCCTCTGCCCATGGGATTTCCCAGGAAAGAATACTGGACTGGGTTCACTTCCTACTCAAGGGGATCTTCCCAAGGCAGAGAGTGAACCCGCATCTCCTGCATTGGCAGACAGATTCTTACCACTAAGCTGCCTGGGAAACCCCTACTAGGAAAGAGTAAGCTATAAAACCATTTTAAGTTGTTAATACTTAATCAGGATATTGGTGTATTCACTGATTGTCAATTGTGGCATTTTGCCTGGTACATGGAAAGAAGAGTGTACAGGGGGTGTCAGTCTGTGTGGGAGTTAAGGGTCGAGGTAGGGGGGACAATGCATTTCATCTCCTGCAGCAGGAAACTGGCAGAACAAGCAAATGCAAGAACCAAGTCAAACTGAGAGGATTGAGTGCCTTAGGTTAGCAGTGAGCACCAGAAGCTACAAGGCAGAGCAAGAACAGGAAGGCAGATAGGTGCAGGAAAGAAAATGAAGTTTTGCCTACTTGACAATTTTTTCCCTCTCTGTGAGGCATGAACTATTGGACAGGCAGGCTACCAAAGGAGAAGAAATTGACTCTGCAAAAACAAGCATACGTTACAGAAATTCTCAGTTGGGATGATCCTCCCGAGAATTCTGTTATGTCCCAGCTAATTAGCCAAGTAGATAATTCATTTTACTCTTGAGAATCCAGTTTTCCCTGAGGGGGGGAAATATTCAAGGTCTGCAAAAAAGAGAGTCCCTTACAACTGTGAGTGTTAACAAGTACCAAGCGTTCAAACTGCAGGGTTGGAGCCCAGCAAGGACAAAGCAAAGCCAAATTATCTGGCTTTGAGTGGCAGTAGCCACTCCTCCGCTCATCCTTCCCACTATCCCCTTCCATCTAATTCTCCTGCCCCTCCCCTTGCATTTAGGCCTAGAGATATCTCATGCCGTGGGAATGCAGATCCTGGAGAGAATTCCTCTTGTTACTGCCAAAATAGACCAAAGGGAGAACCACACAGTATGAGGTGGGCAGAACACAGGGGGAGCAAAAGGCATGCCCAGTGCTCAGTGAGCTAGAAAAGCACCACTGGGTAAACACGGGTGAGCAAAGACAGCTCAGAAATGTTCTTGTTTTATGGACTAAAAGCAATCGTGCAATCATCCTGTCATGGACTCAAGGACCCACTTCATAGAGCCTGCTTATCTTATTTCCTCAGATTAGGTCTCTCCCCAACCCTGGTACAGAACAAGGCTGACAAAAGCCATAATGAAAGTGTGGCTACATCCAAGGAGGAAACGAACTAGTCAGAGCACAACTCCTAAGACTTCATCACAAGCATGCTGCCATCTTCCTTGTGATTATGTTGATTGGTTTCCCAGCCCAGCTTAGATTCCTCAAGAGTTATCTTCCTTTAGTTTTACACTTTTGTTACTAATCTAATTGTATATGTTAATTTTGTTTTAAACCCTATCCATTCCTGTATGAAAGCAAGGAGACAAAGTAAATTACCCATTTAAAATACCTCTGATGGTTACAGAAACTCTATGTACAGAAACACTTAGTCACTTCAGTCGTATCTGTTTGCAACCCTATGGACTGTAACCCGCTAGGCTCCCCTGACCATGGGATTCTCCAAACAAGAATACTGGAGTGGGTTGCCACACCCTCCTTCAGGGGATCTTCCCGACCCAAGGATCCAAGCCTTGTCTCCTGCATCTCCTGCATTGCAGGCAGGTTCTTCATTGCTGAGCCACTGGGAAAGCCCCACAGGAGCTAACTGGTAATGCACACACTATATGTGGATATGTTAGCAACCATCTTTCTTTAAAAATATGATGCTGAACCTAACTTGGGCAGTCATGAATCTGGAGTGTTGAAAAATAGGAAGAAGGCAAGTGTGGCTGGAGTAGAATGAGGCAGAGAGAGTAATGGGAGATGAGATCCAACAGCCTGAATATGGTGGCTGTGTAGGAGACTGTCAATCAGTTAAGTGTTTTCACCATTATTCGGTGTGATGTGGAAAGCCACTGAAGAGCTCTAAGCAGATTATTCATATGATCTGACTTACACTTTAAAAGTATAATTCTGGCTTCTGTAAGATAGAGAAATGAGAAACCAGGTAAGAGCCTGGTTCATTAGTTCAGGCAAAGAGACAGTGGCTTAAAACTAGATGTTAGGAGATTTATTGGCTAAGAGGACACAAAAAGAAGAGAGGAGACAAAAATGGCTCCATGATTTGGAGCTTAAGTCACGGGAAGCTAGGAGTTGCCACTGAACAAAATGCTGTGCCAAGGCATTGGGGATGTAGAGATGAACAAGACACAGTGGTATTGAGAATCCACAGTCTAAATGAGGAGATGGGTCAAAAAAAAAAAGATGTCAATAAAAGTAATCCCATATCTTAGAAACTTACTTTGTACTGGGCACTGAAGTAAACATTCTATAAATATGACATAATTCAGTCCTTTTAATGACTTCATGTGGTTGATGTAATTGCCCTATTTTATAGATGAGAAAACTGAAACTCAGCAGAGTGAAATGAGTTCAGAGCTGAAAGATGAAGAATTGGTTTAAACCTATATCTGCTTAACCTCAAACTTATGTACTATGCATGTGTGCTAAGTCGCTTCAGTCATGTCTGAATCTTTGCAACCCCATGGACTGTAGCCCGCCAGGCTCCTCTGTCCATGGGATTCTCCAGGCAAGTATATTGGAATGGGTTGCCATGCCCTCCTCCAAGGGATCTTCCTGACCCAGGGATCAAACCTGCATCTCTTATGTCTCCTGCAATGGCAGGCGGGTTCTTTACAACAAGCTTTACCTGGGGAGCCTCTTATGTACCTCTTATATACCTGAGCCTATTTCTGACTCTACCTAATCTGAGAAAATAAGATAGGCAGGCTATATGAAGCAAGTCCACGAGAAAAGGTAGCAGTTTACCTATGACAGAATGATTGCACAATTGCTTTTAATCCATAAAACAAGAAGGTTGGACTCAACGATTTCCATGGTTCCTCTCAGCTCTAAAAGCCTATAATTTTAAAACATAGCGATGCTTCTTTTCAGTCAGGTGAAAGTCATTTTTATTCCTTAAGATTGAACAGCATATAACATAATTCTCTTATTTACACAAACCTATTCCATGCTGGGCTGAACTGAGCCTCAAGCCTTACAGTTTGCCTATTTTGAAATAGAAAACCATTAAGGGTAGAAGAATAGCACTGAACACAGAAGGGTAAATGAGGAAAAGGACAAGGCACATCACGGAAATAAAGGCCTTGTCATAAAATAAGCAAGGGAAATAAAAATGAGGCTTGGAAAATTATTGTTTTCCAGAAAACTGAAGGACTTTTCTATCTTTTATAGTGAGACATCTTGATTGTTGACTAAAAAGTTCAGTGACAACTAAAGAAGTATCTTGAGTATTAACAGAAACTTTAATTTTCAGAGTGTTTGTTGTGCCAAATCCTAGTCTGTAGTATCACATCTTCAATTTATCACAATAGCAAAATCATATAAGCATATTTTTACTCAGAAGGGACATAAATCATAAACAGCCAGAAAAAGATAACACAATATATTTAAGTTTGCCTTCAATATGAGATATATCTGTGAAAGTAAACTAAAATTTTGCCTAGATTTAAGGAATCATAAAATTAACTTTGGGTTTAACTGGAATATAACAAGCAGCGTGTTTTTCTTCATCATCATCACTAAGTTTACAATGGGTGTCGATAATGTAGCAATCTCTGCAGCACAAGGAGGCTAGTGGGTATGTCACTTGATTTGCTAACACTGAAGGCAAAATAAGTTACAGTAAAATGATACCAAAGTGTCCGATTAGCATAAACAGAAAAGGAAAATTTCTAAACTCTGCTTTGTAAAATATGCTTCATGGAACTATAATATCATAGTCCATGGGTAAACCTCTCCTTCTCCTTCTCTCTCCTCCTCACTTTACCCTCTTTTGGACACTTTCATAGGATGTCACTAATATAATTACATTTTAAAATCTCATTTTAAGCTTTAAAAAACATGTAACATTGCATCTAATATAATGAATGGATGGAATGGAATGGAATGAATGAAATATAATGAAAGTTTAAAATAAAGAAAATTGAACACTATCCCATATTTTATTTTATTTATTTTTAATATAAATTTATTTACTTTAATTGGAGACTAATTACTTTACAATATTGTAATGGTTTTGCCATACGTTGACCTGAATCTGCCACAGGTGTACATGTGTTCCCCATCCTGAACCCCCATCCCACCTCCCTCCCCATGCCATCCCTCTGGGTCATCCCAGTGTACCAGCCCTGAGCACCCTGTATCATGCATCAAACTTGGACTGGTGATTCATTTCACATCTGATACATGTTTCAATGCCATTCTCCCAAATCATCCCAGCCTCGCCTTCTCCCACAGAGTCCAAAAGACTGTTCTATACATCTGTGTCTCTTTTGCTGTCTCGTATATAGGGTTATCATTACCATCTTTCTAAATTCCATATGTATGCGTTAGTATATTGTATTGGTGTTTTTCTTTCTGGCTTACTTCACTCTGTATAATAGGTTCCAGTTTCATCCACATCATTAAAATTGATTCAAATATATTCTTTTTAATGGCTGAGTAATATTCCATTGTATATATGTATCACAACTTTCTTATCCATTTGTCTGCTGATGGACATCTAAGTTGCTTCCATGTCCTAGCTATTATAAATAGTGCTGCGATGAACATTGGGGTACACGTGTCTCTTTCAATTCTGGTTTCTTTGGTGTGTATGCCCAGTAGTGGGACTGCTGTCCCAAATTTTAAAATCTTCATTCTCTATGTACTTTCTGGGGACTGTTACTGCAAATGACAATCAGCTATTGTAATGGCTAGTATTTTCTTAAAACATATGCTAAATATGAAAACCACAATAGAACTTTTAGAAGACCTGAACAGACGCCTTACAGAAGAAATTCAGATAAGTACATAAAACATAATCTTCTCTAAAATTAAATGAATGTAAGTGAAAACAAGAGAAATATACATGCAAATGTAAACATCATATCAACTTAGCAAGCTGTATGTTGTGGGTATATGTGCACTTTAAACACAATATCTACTATTGGTGAACATGTGGCAAAATGGGAATCTTAATAAGTATCAAGAAAAAAATTAATTTCTAGAAGTCAATTTGAAAATATATATTTAAACACTTTTAAAAGTGCATACTTTTTGACTCAATTTTCCATCTAGAATTATATTTTAAGGACATAAACAGAAGCTGAATCAAAAAATTATTTCCCAATGATGTATCATGATTTTAGGTAAGGGGTCAGTGTAAGCCCAAGTATCCAATTCTCTCAATTGCCATATTCCTATAAACATTTCAAAATATACAATAGATAAAACCTGCATTAATTCTGGAAACCATAAGGATTTGCAAAAAAATGTTAGGTCTCTGGTTTATCTACTGTAGAGAGGGGGCAGATGGCACCAGACTGAAGGAAGAACAGAAGGTAGACAAGGGTAGATGAGAAGTAAATACAGAACAGCCCTGTGGAAGATGGACACCCAGCATGAAGACCATGGACTGGATTCCACCCAAATGAGGAGGAAAACAATTAGACCCTTGAAAAGCTACTGCCTCTCATAAGAAACACTCCTAAAAACTATAGAAAATGTCTTACTCTAAAAGAGGCTTATTTTAAGAAAAGTAGGCATGTTTAAAATGTTTCTGCCCTTTTGTCTCAAAATTATATGAGGGTTTCTTGTATCTGTGAAACTAAGGTAAGTAGTCGTGAGATCAGGAAAGAACACTTGAAGCTACTGAGCCAAAACCAGCATGGTGGTAGAGATCAGACAGCCAAGCATGACCACAAATCAGATTAGTACAGTGGGAGACATGATCGGAAATCTGTTCAAATCTCACAGAAGGGCAAGAAGATTTAAGTATAAGGCAAGAACTAAAGACTTGGAGAACAGATTCTGTAAAAATTAGAACACTCAGAGGCTACAGTACAGATGAGACACACCTAACTCTCAAAGATATAATAGCATAAAATTTTTGTGAGCTTAATAAAAAATGAAACAATTGTTGCAAATAGCTTATTGGCAGGCTAAATAAAGAAAAGACAGGAAGCATGGATTACATAACTCAAGATAAACAGCTATTCTCATAAGCATTCTTGTGGATGCTTGATCACCTACAAAGAAACAGAGACTTCACTTCCACAACAGTAACATCCAGAAGAATATGGATCAAACTCTTATTTTCAAAAAGAGGGTCTTCTCTGGTGGCTCAGTGGTAAAGAATCTGCCTGCCAATGCAGGAGACAAAGGTTTGATCCCTGATCCAGGAAGATCCCACCTGCCACGGAGCAACTAAGCTCATGAGCCACAACTATTGAGCCTGCGCTCTAGAGCCCAAGAACCACAACTACTGAGCCCATGTGGCTAAGAGCACATCATACTGAAGCCTTGACTAAGAGCACAGCATACTGAAGCCTAAGAGCCCTAGAGCCTGTGCTCTTCAACAAGAGAAATCACGGCAATAAGAAGCACACACACCACAACTGGAGGGTAGCCCCTCTTCACTGCAACTACAGAAAAGCCCGTGTAGAAACGAAGACCCAGCTCAGCCAAAAATAAATGAGCCAATTTTTAAAAAATTATAATTTAAAGAAAAAGAAGAGGAGAGTTTTAGAGGCATTCACATTGCTACTTGCGTGCAAGGGCAACAGAAATGCACTTTCGAACAGTACCTGTCAGGAAGGCTTTGAAAACATTACACCTGTATAAAACTTTTCCTGAGTATTTTTCAAAAAATCCTACCATTTCACAATAGCTCAGCATAAATGAGAACACTGGTCTAAAGTGTCTCTTAGAAACTAGGTCTTTTTAAATTCTCAGATCCACAGAGAGTCTATGTTCTATGCAAACGATGCTCCACAAATAATAACATGGAAATTTTTAGATTTCTCTTTAATATAAGGAGATCAAAGCCCCTAAATCAGTGATTCTCAGCATTATCTGCACATTAGAGTCTCCTGGGGAACTTGTAAAATCCCTAATGCCCAGGTCATACCCCCTGAATTTAAATTAGAATCTGTTTCTGCCCTCTCATGTTTATTGCAGCATTATTCACAGTAGCCTAGAAATGGAAACAACCTGTCTACAAAATTGAGTAGATTAAGAATATGTGATAAAGATACAGATAACATAATGTATGTGTATATATGTGCACTGTATATATAGAGTATGGGGCTTCCCAGGTGGCTCAGTGGTAAAGAATCCTCCTGCCAAGGCAGGATACTCAGGAGACACAAGTTCAATCCCTGGGTTGGGAAGATCCCTTGGAGGAGAAAATGGCAACCCACCCCAGTATTCTTGCCTGGGAAATCCCATGAACAGAGGCCTGGCTACAGTCCATTGGGTCACAAAGAGTAGGATACAACTGAGCGACTGAACTTGCACATATATTGAGTATACATATATACACATACTAATATATATATATATAGGCTTCCCACGTGGTGTTATGCATTCCCACCAATGCAGGAGACCAACAGATAGGGGTTCGACCTGTGGGTTGGGAAGATCCCCTGGAGGAAGGCATGACAACCCACTTCAGTATTCTTACCTGGAGAACACCAGGGACAGAGGAGCTTGGCATGCCACGATTCATACTGTTGTAAAGAGTCGGACATGACTGAGCACTGAGCATGTATATATAGAGAGTATACATATACATATATGTATACACACACACTATTATTTATATATATATACAATATAATATTATTCAACCATGAGAAAGAAGAAAATCCTGCCATTTGCAACAACATGAATGGACCTTGAGGCCATTATGCTAAGTGGAACAAGAAAGACAAAGAAAGACAATTACTATCAAGCTCTCAGTTACCTGTGGAATCTAAAAAAAGCCTAACTCATAGAAACAGAATAAAATGTTAGTTGCCAGGGGCCAAGAAGAGGGTGGGGCCGGATGGGAAAAGGAAGTTTGGTCAAAGGGCACAAACTTCCTGTTATAAGATGAATAAATTCTGGGGATTTAATGTTTAGCAAGGTGACTATCGTTAATAACACTATTGTATATTTGAACGTTGCTGCAACAGTAGATCTTAAATGTTCTCACCACAAACACACAAAAAGGACAATTATATGAAATGATGGAAGGGTTAATTAACTCTATTGCGGTAATCATTTTGCTGAATATATACACACATATAAACATCACATTGTACACCTTAAAATTACACAACATTTAATGTCAATTATATCTCAAAAAACATGGAAAAAATAAATTGTAATCACTAGGGGAGGACAAGGGAGAGCCCAGATAGAACCAAGTATTTTTCAAACCTTCCAGGCTATTTCAACATGCAGCCAAGATTGAGAAGTAGTACTCCAAATGTTTGCTCTGTATACAGCAAAAATTAGAGTATTAAAGAAAGAGTAATGTCAGAATATGCAAACTTCCATATTAATATTTTCAATTTCCCAGATTTTTTTGCTTTTCCATCTAAGATCCTTTCAAAATACTGACATGTCAGCCTAAATGGAAACTTTAGGCCCTGTTGACTGAACATTCTTAGTGGCTCCATCACTCACTCCCTCAGTACTATAGCCCTTACTCACAGCACATTAGTCTAAACTACATTTGGAAAACATAACTTAAAACTGGATTAATTTCAAGGTAAACAAATGGAAAGGAGACACATAGAAAGGGACATGGGCCAGTAGAGGAATTAACGAGGTCCCAAAACTATATGGCAAAGGAATATTTTTAAAGGCTGCCCATCTTGCATATTTACTAATGCAGAAATGAAAGCAAACATTAAAAATCTGGGGCTGTGAGGGTTCAGGATGGAGAACACATGTATACCTGCGGCGGATTCATTTTGATGTTTGGCAAAACTAATACAATTATGTAAAGTTTAAAAATAAAATTAAAAAAAAATTAAATTAAATAAAATTAAAAAAAAAAAAAATCTGGGGCTGTAATCTACGCAGGGTCAGAGTGGCTTCCAATGTTATAAGTACCCTGAGGAAGTATGTTCATCTCTTAGGTCACTGTGATACCGTGAGGACCAAGGGACTACAGGAAACATGTCAATGATATTCTAACACTCCTTTCTGAAGTATATGAAGGACCGAAAGGCTGGATCCACACAACGGCCAAGGTCATGTCTTTGGCACAGTCCAGACAATTCAGACCAAAATGTTAGATTCATAATGGGATATCCAAATCTAACCTACCAAACTGTTCCAACCACACATTTACTTATTAATGTTCTCTAGTGCACTGAAGGAGGTTTCCAAGTCAAACACATTGTGATTGATTGGGACAGACTTGACTTTAAAGAATTAAGTGTGCTTACTTATAATTCTGCAAAGTCTCTACTTTATAATTCATGTTTTTACCATCAATGAGAATTCCTGAGATCCAATTCTAATGCAAAAATATTTATCTTGACAGAGTTTGATTAAATAAAGCCAACACACATCATCCTAGCTCGGAATTCATATTAACTTTAAAGACCAGAAGAGATGTGAACCAAAGAAAAGAAACTCTTTTTTATATGTTATAATCTTTCATGTCATAAAAGCAAAGCTACTAGATCTTAATTTTTCCAAAAACTTAAAAGAAATAGTTATGTGAGATGATAGAGGTGCTAATTATCACTACCATGGCAACCATAATACAATATATAAATGTATCAAATCAACATGTTGTACACATTAAATTTACACGATGTTATATGTCACACAGACTTCAATTTCCTTCATCTGGGGTACAAAAGTAGAAGTTGGCTATGAAGTGGTTTTCTGAACCATGTTCTTTCCTGCTGGGCATAAAGTTAAGTGTCACTGGTAGGTTGGCAGTGTTTTGAGACCTCATAACTTCAGACTGCTCTAATGTGGAATTTGTGAGAATTACATCAGAGCTTTGGCTAAAACTCCCTGAGACTCATGGAATTCAGGACTGGAAGTTGATCACGTCCAGACAGCAGCTGTGCCTTATATATTTCTGTATCCCCCACAGAAACAGGCACACCTTGGGTACTCAGTAAATATTAGGTGATTTCACACACTTGTGGAATGACCATTCCACATGGGCAGACATCCTCTGAACCGTGTCTTTGACAGATGGGCATCTGGCATCTGCTTCCATGCCATCTATTGACAGGTATCTAATGACCTCCTGAGGACATCCATTCCCTTCCTCAGCCCCACTGATTGTTAGAAAGCTCTGGCTTATTTTGAACTGAAACTTGCTTTCTTGTAATGGGTCCCCATTGGCCTGAGCTCTGCCCTCCCCAACAACACAAAATGAGTCTTTTTAGTCTTTTGCATGATAGCTCTTCAACAACTTTAACAAAAATTACAGGCCTCGCCCTATATGAGATTATCCTGGGTGTTCTCTTCTGGGTATGATTTAGACTATTAATGTTAATGCTTAATGGTGCCATGGATAAAAGATAATATTCCAGATATAAACTGAGTGTGATGCTTCTATATCTTATAATCAGGCAATCTGACACTATGGATGTAAGCAAAGCAAAGTTTTAAATGACTACAATATACATGTTTGCTTCCATGGAGTATATTCAACAATTTCTATCAAGTTTCTAGCTTGACTTCTTCCAAGTTTCATTTCTAAATCAGAAATCTGATCACGTCATTGTATTGCCTAATATTCTTCAATGGCTCCCACAACTTTCTTTCAATCAGCTGAAATTTATTAAGTTCCTATTATGTGTGTATGTGCTCAGTCATTCACTCATGCCCAACTCTTTGCGACCCCATGGACTATAGTCCATCAGGCTCCTCTGTCCGTGGAATTTTCCAGGCAAGAACACTAGAGTGGGTTGCCATTTCCTTCTCCAATTCTATTATGTACCAGGAACTATCCTATGTCCTGGGGTGCCAGAAATGAGCAGAGAAGCCCTCTCCCTTCTGTCATTCAGCTCACAGTCTAGGACAATGCATCAGGAAACCAGTAAACAACTAAGAAATACAATTTCAGATGAAGAAACAGGTAAAAATTGATTGGAAATGGGAGGCCATATATTAGACGCACAGGGAAAACCTCTGTGAGAAGGTGAAATTTAAGCTAAGACCTACTTGATAAAAAGAAACAAACCATAATATTTTTATAATATTTATAATGTTTATAATAGCCAGGACATGGAAGCAACCTAGATGTCCATCAGCAGATGAATGGATAAGAAAGCTGTGGTACATATACACAATGGAGTATTACTCAGCCATTAGAAAGAATACATTTGAATCAGTTCTAATGAGGTGGATGAAACTGGAGCCTATTATACAGAGTGAAGTAAGCCAGAAAGAAAAACACCAATACAGTATACTAACGCGTATATATAGAATTTAGAAAGATGGTAACAATAACCCTGTATACAAGACAGCAAAAGAGACACTGATGTATAGAACAGTCTTTTGGACTCTGTGGGAGAGGAAGAGGGTGGGATGATTTGGGAGAATGGCATTGAAATATGTATAATATCATATATGAAAAGAGTCACCAGTCCAGGTTCGATGCACGATACTGGATGCTTGGGGCTGGTGCACTGGGACGACCCAGAGGGATGGTATGGGGAGGGAGGAGGGAGGAGGGTTCAGGATGGGGAACATGTGTATACCTGTGGCGGATTCATTTCTATATATGGCAGAACCAATCAATATTGTAAAGTTTAAAAATAAAATAAAGTTAAAAAAAAAAAAAAGAAACAAACCATCACAAAAGGAGCAGCATGTTTTTGTTCTCCCCTAGTGAGATTTTTGTCATCTTTTTTATGACATTCGAAATGAATTCACTCAGCTCTTTACCCAGATCATTGGTTAAACTGTTACCTGGGGCAGGGTCACAAGGAGACAAAACTTTAGGCACCTAGAAGTTTCCTGCTAGACCTTCCTGTAGCAACATCTAATTACAAAGACTTTGTGTAATAGGCTCTAGGTTCAACCACTTTATTAGAACTGACTCAAATACATTAGCTTTTTTAGCTGAGTAATATTCCATTGTGTATGTGTCCCATAACTTCCATATCCATTCATCTGTTGATGAACATCATAGGTTACTTCCATGCCTGCTGCTGCTGCTGCTAAGTCGCTTCAGTCTTGTCCCACTCTGAGCGACCCCATAGACGGCAGCCCACCAGGCTCCCCCGTCCCTGGGATTCTCCAGGCAAGAACACTGGAGTGGGTTGCCATTTCCTTCTCCAATGCATGAAAGTGAAATGTGAAAGTGAAGTCGCTCAGTCATGTCCAACTCTTAGTGACCCCATGGACTGCAGCCCACCAGGCTCCTTCATCCATGGGATTTTCTAGTGCTGCCATGAGCACTGGGGTACAAGGATCTTTTTCATTTATGGTTTCCTCAGGGTATATGCCCAGTAGTGGAGTTGCTGGGTTATATGGTAGTTTTATTCCTTGTTTTTTAAGGAATCTGTTCTCCCTAGTGGCTGCATCAATTTGCATTCCCACCAACAGTGTAGGAGGTTTCCCTTTTCTCCACAGAGTGAAGTAAGTCAGAAGGAGAAAGATAAATATCATATATTAATGCAAATATATGGAATCCAGAAAGATGGTACTGATGAACCTATTTGCAGGGCAGCAAAGGAGACACAGAAATAGAGACTTTGGGACACAGTGGGGGAAGGAGAGGGTGGGATGATTTGAGAGAATAGAGCTGAAACATATACATAACCATATGTAAAATAGATAGCCAGTGGGAATCTGATGTAGGACATAGGGAACCCAAAGCCAGCGCTCTGTGACAACACAGAGTCTGAGATGGGGGGGATGTGGGAGGGGGGTTCAAGAGGGAGAAGATATGTGTATGCTGCTGCTGCTAAGTCACGTCAGTCGTGTCCGACTCTGTGCGATCCCATAGACGGCAGCCCACCAGGCTCCCCCGTCCCTGGGATTCTCCAGGCAAGAACACTGGAGTAGGTTGCCATTTCCTTCTCCAATGCATGAAAGTGAAAAGTGAAAGTGAAGTCGCTCAGTCATGTCCGACTCCTAGCGACCCCATGGACTGCAGCGCACCAGGCTCCTCCGTCCATGGGATTTTCCAGGCAAGAGTACTGGAGTGGGGTGCCATTGCCTTCTGCAGATATGTGTATACCTATGGCTGATTCATGTTGATGTACGGCAAAAACCATCACAATACTGTTAATTAGCCTCTAATAAATTTTTTTTTAAAAAGGAAAAAAGAATAATTACAAGGACTTTGCAAAGCAAATAATACACTTGCAAGGTTTCCAAAGCTGGGCAGAATTCCTCCCCAACTAAACTCCCATCAATAACAGAGGGGACATCACACTGCCTGTTGTGGGGCTGTTTTCCTCTCCAGGCAAAGCTACCTAGTGAGAACCAAGGGACTTTAGATGAACGCATTGCAATGTATTGACACTTGTAACACCAGCCCCAGTGGGAGGTTCACAGCTTGGTACCTTCAGCCCAATACAAGTCAAACTTCCTTTCCAGGAGCAGCCACAGATATACCTTCTCTGCACAACTTGCCTTCCTTAGTAGCATACATTTGACTTGGCAGATGAAGCCTGCACTGTATATGTGTTTACACAGAAGGGGCTTGAGGGCATTATTCTGGAAAGGGGGAAATATGGATAATGACTCCTCACACTATCGCTTGGCCCAACCACCAGTCCAGCAAAAGCCTTGTACATCTTCCTGTGCTCTCCATTTTCAACATATTATCTCCCAAGAGGAAAAGAAGGTGATAGAGGATGAAATGGTTGGATGGCATCACCAATTCACTGGACATGAACTTGGGCAAACTCCAGGCGATGGTAAGGGACCGGGAAGCCTGGTGTGCAGCAGTCCATGGTCATGAAGAATTGGACACGACTTGGTGACTGAATAACAACAACAAAAATCTCCAAAGAAGATGCAATTCCCCAGCCCCTACCTTTAGTTGGAATTACCTTAAGTAAATATCAAGCATGAATCTATTTAGATTCCAGTTGCTAACCTGTCAAGCGCATGAACTCACCCAAACTCTGTATACCCTACAGATTTTCATCCCCAACATTCAAGACTGCTGCTTATGATTATGCAGATTGTACTTCGCACAGCTCTAGAAACCCTGACAGAAAGCCACTGTATATTTGTTTAGTCTTTGTGATCAAAGTTTTCCAAAAAATGTTTTGAGGGAAGGGAGCCTCATTCTATATGGTACAAAGATACCACAGGGGCTAAATGTGGGACTGCTTCATAAACCCTCATGTAGGAAATGCCTTTCAAACATATGAGCTACTCCAAAAATAAATTAATTTTTTTAAAAAACATATGAGCTACTCAATGATATTCAGTGCATCACTGTTTATAAAAGTGAGAAAAAATCCATCATTTTGACCCCAAAGATCTGTCAACAAGCAAATGGATATTAAATGTGGTCTGATCACATATCAGAATATCATAATGCCTTTTAAAAGATGAATTCAAGCTAAAAGTATCAACACGGATAAACCTTAAAAAATGTAATGTTGAAAGCAGCTATTGTGACACCACTTATATAAATACTAAGATGTACAAACAATGTACAAATAGGTTATGGGTCCATGCATTTTGTAGCAAAATATACATCTAATGTGCAATTTGATGTTTATCAATTTCAGGATCAGGGTTATCCCAGGTGAGGTATGGAAGAAAGGCAATTTAGGAAGGGCACAGAAGTGCCTCACCTGGGTCAATCATATTTTTTTCATGTAAAATATATGTGGCAAAATATTAATATTTGTTAAATCTAGGTCATAGTTGTATGGATACTTGTATTTTTTTCTATATGCTTGAAATATCTTTTTTTTTTTTTTAAGTGAAAGAGAAAAGAAGTGAGGCTTCATTTCCCCAAAGGAGCTACTATGCTTCTTCCCCTCTGATAATGAGATCCCTATTAGTCAGTGGCTTTCCACTTTTTCTTTTTTTAGCAACAGAGTCTTCCTTTCAAATGAAAATTTTTATGGATTTCTAATATATATACCCAATGAAAGCTGAGGTGCCCCAGAGCCCTAATTTCTCACCTTCTCTCGATGCAACCTAACAGAGTCCCCAAAGATATCTCCACAGAACCCAAGGCTCCAGAGCACACAATCTGAACACTACTTATATAACGAATGGTGAATCCCCTTTAACCCTGATGTCAGAAAGCTATGGGCCAGTTTTCAAACTTTCTAGTCAACATCTATGTTCAGAACATTTGTAGTCTCCCTTTCCCTCCTGTTTCTGACTTGCTAGCTGGCATTTCTTTTCATCAAGAACCTGAATGTAATAAAATGGCCTATCTTCAATAATTGACAAAAATTAATACCTCTCAACAAGTTAAACTGACATCTAACTGTCCTCCCTACCATTATTCTCTGAATAACCAAGATTTAACAGTGTTTATGTTATTCAAAAACACTTTTTAAAATAGAAATACAAAAAGAAGATGATTTTCTAAAGAAGCAAATCTCTCTTAAATAAAATGAAAGCAATAAATGACTCAGATTGAATGCAATTACCCATATTTATAAGAGAATCCAGCATTAGGAATGTCAAAAGTTAAAAAATAATAGACTCATTTTCACAATATATACCAATATTAAATCATTATATTGTATACCTGTGACTAATATAATGTTATATGTCAATTATACTTGAATGGAAAAATTCTAAATTAAAGAATAAGAAACATAATATAAATTTCCCTCAACTACTGACCAATATACAGATACTCAATACCACATTTATTGGTACAAAAATCTAGTGAAGATATTTCTTCGGCTTTAACTTTTTATATTAAGATAAATTTATTTGTTCTGACAAGGAGATCTGATACTGTTCTTCTGAAGATTTCACATATTCTTAAAGAAGTTTCCTCAATAAAACATTGCAGTTGATCATTCTAATATACCAAAGTTCAAAATTGTCGCTCCCAGAAGATTCAACATAGCCCAGTCATGTAAGTATGGTTTGTCAAACATGAAACATGTTTGCAATAGTCAAAGAGATATAACTGCTGTGGCTAGAGAAACAATGACAGCATTCCAGTCAAATTGCCTGCTTTTAATACATGTCTATATAACAAGGAAAAAACGTTACCTAGTGAGAGTAGTCTCAGAGACAGCGCAGGGTTAGAGTGCTAACTGTTGCTTCCTGGTTATGCACCCAGGCTCCCTGTCTTCACCGAGCATGTACCCAGACATCATCAAGGAAGATCCTATACTTTGACAGGAGCACCTTCACCAGTCCTGGCTTTCCACCAGGGCCAAGAGTTGCCTGATCTTGGAAAACAAAATTATCTCTTCACCAGCTACCCTGTCCTCGTTCCTCATTTAAAGGAAACAATCTACCACCTTCTGCAGCCGCCACTGTACTCACTAAGCCCTGGGAGTGTCAGCTGGGATGTGGAGGATACTGTGGGAGAAAAAAGACTGTCGACTGGAAGGGGGAGTTTCAGAGCAAGGCAGATATTTAAAGGAAGGCAGTATGAGGCCAGACAGAGGAGGACAGATGAACATTATGTTCTTTGGTGATCAACTAAACCTCTAAAATCAATCTGCTTGCCTAAAAACCTACCTTACCAAGATCACAAAGAAACAATACATTGATAAATTCTTAAAGACTTTATTTCTAACACAAGACAGTTGTTAGCCATCTTTTAAAGCAGCATATGGCATTATATGGGAGAAGATATAAATGCAAGAAATGTGAAAAACTCAAAGAACCACAAAAATGATTAAATGCATAGTAAAGTTTTCATCAGGAAGGTTCAGTTCAGTTCAGTTCAGTCGCTCAGTCATGTCTGACTCTTTCCGACCCCATGAATCGCAGCACACCAGGCCTTCCTGTCCATCACTATCTCCCAGAGTTCACTCAGACTCACATCCATCAAGTCGGTGATGCCATCCAGCCATCTCATCCTCTGTCGTCCCCTTTTCCTCCTGCCCGCAATCCCTCCCAGCATCAGAGTCTTTTCCAATGAGTCAAATCTTTGCATGAGGTGGCCAAAGTTCTGGAGTTCCAGCTTTAGCATCATTCCTTCCAAAGAACACTCAGGACTGATCTTTAGAATGGACTGGTTGGATCTCCTTGCAGTCCAAGGGACTCTCAAGAGTCCTCTCCAACACCACAGTTCAAAAGCATCAATTCTTCGGTGCTCAGCTTTCTTCACAGTCCAACTCTCACATCCATACACAACTACTGGAAAAACCATAGCCTTGACTAGACGGACTTTTGTTGGCAAAGTAATGTTTCTGCTTTTTGATATGCTGTCTAGGTTGGTCATAACTTTCCTTCCAAGGAGTAAGCGTCTTTTAATTTCATGGCTGCAGGAGGGTTATGTAGCCTAAAAAAGTCAGGTGAAGATAAGTCTAAAACATAATTGGATAAAAGTAAAGGCTGATGAAAACCAAGACAGGTTGAATACTAATGTCAGTTGAGGTGCCCATCTCTAGAAATCCATAGAAAAAGAATGGACAGTCCTCTGGGTGAGACGATTTAGTTACTCATCTGCACAAAATCAGATTGGATGACCAGTTTTATGAGCTTGTGATCAAAAACACACAAAGGGCCTTGTGTAGACTCAGACTATTGTTTGAGAATATTTAAAGGTTAGTTCTAGAATTTCCACCAGGGAGTAACATCAACACACTGATTTTGAGAATGGATATAAGGCCTGTGCGAAGTGAACCCACACAGAAAATGCCCAGTTGATCCATAAAGAGTTTGGGTTCCAGCAACATACAATAAATTCATTATTAGTTAGATAGTCAGGAAATAGAGTGCTCCAGCTAATCAAATATTTTTCGTTAATTGTTACCACATGCAGAAGGATTACAAATTTTTAAAGAATGAGAATAAATTAAAATACACTTAACACTGAAACTAAACTGATTATAATTTAATCTTTCCCTAATTATTCAGAATGCATTTCAGGGTCATCAAGAAAAGCATAAATTATCAGTGCTTGATGACTGTGCAGGAAGTCACAGTTTTTCTAAAATCCTGGTTAATAGATGCTGGGTAAAAAGAATTCACTGCATTCATTATGATTTGGGGGAGTTATGTGCCAAGCATTTTTCTAGGATATGAAGTATATCATTAATCCTCACCAAAAATAAAATTTCACAGATGATGAACTGAAATTCATAAGAGTTAGAATAACTTGTCCAAGGGTACACAACAGGAAAGAGTGTCAGAGCCAGGTTTTGAGGGCAGAACTGTGTCTTTAAGGAATATGCTCTTTCACTATTTCAAACAAGGTATTGCATAAAAGTATTCATAAAATTTATTGCTTGTATGCATAAAACTTAAGCATAGTCAGTGGGTCAGATGGTTCATTTTTCCAGACATGCTGAAGAATTTTTCTGAACCATTCTTGAGATTGCTACCATGTATTCATAATGGCAGAAAACTCTGCGCATGAAATATTTTTGTAGATTTTTTTTTTTAAATAAAAGGCCAACTGCTCATTCAAAGCCTCAAGAATATAGCTCAAACATCTTTGGACTAAATTAGCATAGCCTCAGCCACAGAACAAAATGATTTACCAATAAAGGTATATACTTAATATACATTCATTTACTCACATTTTATGCAATGACCTAATTTCTGTGTTAATCCACACATATTTAACTGTGAAACATATTTGACTTGACTCAGATGGTAAAGAATCCACCTGCAATGTGAGAGACCTGGGTTTGAGCCCTGGGTTGGGAAGATTCCCTGCAGAAGGGTATGGCTACCCACTCCAGTATTCTTGCCTGGACAATTCCATGGACAGAGGAGCCTGGCAGGCTACAGTCCATGGGGTCACAAAGAGTCAGACATGACTGAGTGACTTTCACTTTCATAAAAGAACATTTAAAATTATTTAAAGTCTTTAGGCTGAATTTACATCTATAAAGGAAATGAATTCAATTTGTGATGGAAGAAAAGAGTTATTTCATCAACAAATGTGATACATCCCTTCTCCCATCATCTATTTTTGCATCCCAAATATTCACAGTTTCACCTGAGACATTTATGGCTTCTCGTTCACCTGTATTCACAAGCACCAATTAAAATTCTTCTGGGTTCAAATGCCTTGTTCCTCTACCCATAATGGTTTCACTTATCTCTAAAACAGGCTGTAACTCCCATAATGGAATTTCACAAACAAGGGGGGAAAGTGGCTGAACTTTGGAAGGGGGGGGGGGAATCATCTCTGACCATGATACTGTTTCATTAGCTAATCCCATTCACACCCAGGAGACTTGGCAGTTCTGAGAGGACCCTCATCAAAGAGGCTGGCCTTCCTCCCCTCCTCTGCACGTAGCATTTCCAGATAAGCCTTACGAGTTACTTTCTATTCCAAAAGAAACTATTTTCATCTCTAGGACCACACTGATATTTCCATCATGTTGAAGAAAATCCTACCTAAACAGTAACTTGGGGTCAGAGGATCCCTGACCGGAGTTAGCTCTTTGCTCAAAAGTTCAGAATAGAAAAACAGACTTCACATATATGAAGTAGCACACAATTATGGTGGGAAGGTAATTCTGAAATTTGATCCTTCCTTCTAATTCAGGATCTTGCCCAGAGACAAAAGTTTCATGCTCAAGTAAAATTTAAAGAAAGTTAAAATTACTGCACTGCCTAACTGAATTAAATTACACATTTATAGTGAAGCTTGAAAATCATACTTAACTGTCTTAAAACTTGATAGATTAGGTGGTGCTTGCCATGATCATGTTTTGAAAGGTGATTTCACTGCTCATGATTGTAACTGCCATGGAGCTGTTCAGTTGGGAATTTTACTCTAATGCTTTGAACTGATTTGCTCATTCAATTTCCTCTCTGAGATTTTATACCCTCCACAGTAACTTTGTTAAACTTGAATCTGAGGTGACCCTTCTGATTCTGAACTCCAAGGGATAACTTTCTCAGGGGAAGTAAAGTAAGGTTCATTTTCAATATGAATGAATAAAAGAGGAAACACCCAGACTGAAGGTCAAGAAAATGTTACCTGGAACTGAATCAATATCAATAGAAACAGTTCATTGAAGAGCAAGGGCTAATTTTATGTCCAGATAAAAAAGGTGCTCACATTTCAAATTAAGTAGCTGGATAAGAAGAATGAAGAAAGTTCTTTTTAAAAGACTATTAATTATAATTCCTTAGACTTAATTTTATAGCCAAAGAAATTACCAAGAGTTCTTATAAAATATGATACTTGACATATACGCCTAGAAAGAACATTTGGAGGGTCACATAATTCTTAAACTGAAAGGATCCCAAATGAATAGCTAGTTCACCCCTTTTGTTCTTCAAATGAAGAAACTGAGGCACAGTGAGGTGAAGTGTACTTATAGAAAAGAAAGTTCAAAAAAATTTAGCATAGATTTCAATTACTGTCACAACAAACTCAAGTTTAATATCAAAGGGGTATAATTAGCACCCATGCATTATACCAATGCATGAAAATTGTCTTAATAACAGTAAAAACAATCTATCATTTCTTTAAAATTTTCTTAAAAAGCAAAATGGTGGAATAAATCTAATACTTCATTGTAATTCCCAGGAGTAATTCATTTCTCCTACTAATCTAGACTCAATCTCCTAGTCACTCATTAAATGTTTACTGAGCATTTACAGAATGCTAAGTATGGAGCTCAAAACTCCAAAACTGTATTCTGGTCAGAAATTTGTCTGTAAAAAAAATGGTGATTAAAAGTTTACTACATACTATTCCTGCCTCTGAGTGTTTATACCCTTTAAAACTTCCATTTTCTTCTAAAAATGGCTTTCTTCCTTCAAGGATTATAGTAGGCACTGTCTTCAAGAATCAAAGTGTTTCTCAAGTTCTATCTATTCAATCATCTTATTTAACAAATATTTACTTGTTACATGACTATGGTTGTGCAAGGATCCTATGAATTACTTACAGTATCAATGTTTAATATTTCTTTCAAAATATTGTTGATTTTCTTACATACAGTGTCAAGCTCTCTATTGGAATATATATATATATATATATATATATATATATATATATATATATATAGGATGTAGTTAATCAATAGTTTATCCAATTACAAGCCTGGGAAAGTTGTCAGAAACCATGTTTATGTCACTATAGAGCACATGTCCAGCATAAGCGATCTCAAAGTTATATAATAAATATAGAGCAACTGTCCAGCATATGTTGAAGTTATAAACAAATAAGACCAGACCATAGGTGAGATTAACACTGTTTAAGGTCTAATTAGCAATGCTGCAAATCCAGAGACTCATTTTCTCAGTGTACCCAGAGTTAATACCCACTGTTGAACTCACAAGACTTTGATTTGCAAGACATAATGTCAGAATAATAATTCATAGTGAGGAATATCCTCTTCCAAGATTTGGAAAACTCCAAAAGTTCCCTGAGTAGGAAGGGCTAACACCTGGCCATGCACTTCTCTCTCTTCTTCCCAAGAGCCCACAGCTGTCCAGCCGAATGCGTCTTAACACAGTTACCAAGACATCCCCTGCCAGTCACACTAAGAAATTCTACTCACCATGTTCCAAAGTACGTTCTTAGATAACTAAGAAGCCAGGTAGTAATCAGGTTATTTTGCAGATCAGGAAACAAGAGCTAATGCAGGCAGACACGTGGAGGTCCACATCACCTGGGCCTCAGGGAAAACCTGAGACTTGCACCTTCTCCCACTTCCAAGACTCCGCTCAGCACCTGAATATTCCAGCATTGCTCTCTCCCTGAACAGGTGAAAAAAGTTATCATCTCTTCAAACTCATTTCCATTTCCTTTGGATATACACTCTGAAGTGGATTTTGCTGGATCATACGGGAGTTCTATTTTTAACTTTTTCAGGAAGCTTCCTACTGTTTTCCATGGTTGAATCAATTTACATTCCTACCAACAGTGTACAAGAGTTCTCTTATCCCCACATCCTTCCCAATACTTATCTCCTGTTTTCCTGATGATAGCCAAGAGATATATGAACTCCTATGTTTATTTGTTTGTTGCAGCATTATTCACAATAACCAAGATATGGAGACAACCTAAATGTCCATCAGAAATGATCAACAGATGAATGAATAATAGTGAAGTTGTGGTATACACACACACACACACACACGCACGCACATGCACACACACATAATGAACTATGAGAAGAAGGAAAAGAAATCCTGCTATTTGTAACAACATGGATGGAATTTGAGGGCATGATGCTAAGTGAAAAGTTAGAAAAATACAAATATTGTATAAAATCACTTTCTTATAGAATCTAAAAAAGACAAACTTGTAAAAACAGAGAGTAGAATGGTGGTTACCAGAGTCTGGGAGTTAAGAGAGATGTTACTTAAGGATACAAACTGTGAACTAAACGATAAATAAGTTCTGAGGAACGAATGCACAGTATAATGATTATAGTCAACAATACAGTATTATAAACCTTAAAGTTGTTAAGAGACTAGATCTTAATTGTTTCTACTACCAAAAAAAAAGGAAATGATAATTCTGTAACATAATAGAGGTGTTAGCTAACACTAAGGTTGTAATGATACTATAATATATAAATGTATCAAATCAATGTGGTATACGCCTTAAACACTGTTATATCTCAGTTATGTTTCATTTAAAGCATGTGTGTGCTCAGTCATGTCTGACTCTGAGACCCTATAGACTGTAGTAGCCCGCCAGACTCCTCTGTCCACAGGATTCTCCAGGTAAGAACACTAGAGTGGCTTGCTACATTCTCCTCCAGGGGATCTTGCCAACTCAGGGACAGAACCTACATCTCCTGCATTGCAAGCAGATTCTTTACTGCTTGAGCCACTGGGTTTTCATTTTAAAAGTATTACCAAATCCTTCCTTTTGTCTCCCTTTTTGAGATTCTATTGACTCTATTACTTATTTTGGAAAGATAAGTCTTCTTCAAACAAATTATACTTTATTCTACAGATCTTTTAGTTATAAAGATGCAACTGCACTTCTGTTTGCTGCTACATCAGAACAAAAACTACTGGACAGACTGCCCTAACAATGGAGAGAGAGTTTAGAATCATCTAAATAAAAATTTTTAAAGACTGTATAGTAGTATAAAATTCACTAGGTATGGGGTAGTGGAGAACCTTAAGTAATCATCCCCTTGAAGCAATTGGAACTGAATTAAAAAGAAGTCCAAGGGACTTCTCTGTAGGGGCAGAGAATGCTATGGAAATAGAAGATAAAGAATGGTTTCTAATCAGGAAGCACAAGGGCAGATTCTCTGATGTGTGACTGAGCTGCTGCTCACAGGGAAACTCCTTGAAACCTGCTCCCAGGAAGCAGATGTACCAGGTTCTATGTCTCAAAGTGGGTGTGCCGGCTAAGTCGTGTATGTCCCTCATCATATCAGTATGGCCTCACTTGGGTTAAGTCTGATGAAGTAGCTCAACAACAGCAGTGTGTGTGTGTGTGTGTGTGTCTGTGTCTGTGTCTGTGTCTGTGTGAGTGAGTGATTTTGAACTCTGCCAAGCACTGCACCAGTCACTTGGTCATAGAACACATTCTCTCAAACCCCTGAACTGATCCCACTATCATAGCCCTTCAGAAACATGCAAGAAAATAAAAACCATAGATTCTGAGACAGGATATGGATAATAAGCACCAAACCCTTCCCTTTGCAGTGGAGAGCACGAAGGTCCAGATTATGTATTTTGTCCAGAGTGGTTGATATCCTTAAAGGTATAAAGTAACTATATCAAATATAAAACTAATATCTAACATTTTAAGATGTTCTGGGAATATGAATACATAAATTTATTTTCACAACTGACTATGAGTTAGGCAGAATGGCAATCAGCATCAGTCTCATTTAACAGATGAGGAAGTTGACATTCAGAGAGTCCTAATGAGGACTTCCCCAAAGGCACACCCCTAGAACACAAGACTTAGTCTTCTCTCTTCAGACTCTGCAGACTTTCTACTCTTCCACCCTTCAAGAGAAAGCATGCTACTGAACAGAAATAGCGGAGAAGCAACAGAAGACAATCATATGCCATGTTTCTCTTTGAGGTTTATTCTATAATCTCTGGTTGTCTGAGTTGATGTGTAGTCTGAGTATGTAGGTTGGTGGTGGTTTAATCGTTAAGTCATATCCAACTCTTGTGATCCCATGGACTGCAGCCTTCCAGGCTCCTTTGTCCATGGGATTTTCCAGGCAAGAACACTGGAGTGGGTTGTCATTTCTTTCTCCAGGGGATCTTCCCAGTCCAGGCAGCAACCCTGCATCTTCTGCATTTCAGGCAGATTCTTTACCTCTGAGTCACCAGGGAAGCCCTGTAGCCTTGTAGGTTGGTGGGATACAAATACATTGGAAATTGTTTTCTTCATGACTTTTCAAATTCCACAAGTCTATACACTAGCATGCTCAAACAATTCTGTGAACAGCCTTTGAATCTCATTCTTCCTTTTCTATTCTGACCTTGACTCCTCTTCACAGGCTCAATTCAGTCCTGCTGGGAACAACAGTACCAAGTGCATCTGACAACCCAGCCTCCACGTACCCAAAGCTGTGAGTTCTCCATGAGCTATGAGATGAACTGCTCCATGGGGCTGAGTTGACAAAGGTTTATCTTGAGAAGCAATAAAACAATAAACATGAAGTGGGACTCTATATTCAGGTAATTGAGTCTCTATTCTGAGCTTGCAATGGATTTTTAATTGGTTCGTTTTTCCAAAAGGTCAATGTGTCAAACTTTGAGCCCTTTCCTTAATTCTTGGGATGTTTTTTAATGCACATTTAGAAAAACACAGGTGCTTAACACATTTTGTCCAGTTAAATGGGCCTCTGCAATCTGAAATTGACATAGGCAGGTGGCTGCCAGGTCTGCACCACTTTGGGAAATGGATGTATTTCTCCCTTCCCGCCTCTCCATTGGAAGGGAGGGAGGAGAATGCTGACAGACAACAGCAGGGTGATTCTGAGCTCAGCATCCTATCTTGGTGGTATACCCAAGCTGCAAGATTTATAACCTTCTTGTTACAATGCATCAGCTTCAACACTTTCAGTGAAGTCTTCAATAACTTCGATGACATCTTGCTGAGGGGTTTTGTCATTAAAAGCCTAAAGCTGGTCATTAACAAACCTTCTCTGCAATCATCTACCGCTGTGCTAACTCAGGCATGGATCTCACTGGAAAGTTAGGCTGGCTCAGAAACTTTCCAGAAGGCTGCGTTTTTTTCCCATGTGGGTTATATTTCTTTAAGAAAAGGAAATACAGTTCCCAATCATTTCATTTCATCATTTATTTCTCATTACCCATTGACTCACTGTTCTCTGAAAGACACAACCAAATTCGACAAACGTGTAGAAAGCTACTTCATGACAGAAACAGTGCTTGGGGCTGAAGATATAATTATAAAAAAGACACAGCTCCAACTCTCAAAGGGTGCAGAGATATCCCCCTCCCAAAATTAACTGTCATTTATGGAATCTTTCATAACATGCCAGACTCTGTATTTAGGCTTTATAAGCATTATCGTGTTCATTTTTCACCATGCTTTAGAAGACAGATATTTTTATTATCCCCATTTAAAGATTAAATGACTGAAGTGTTGTTTGTTTAAGAATTCCCCCCAAAATCACTGACCATGAAGTGGAAGAACCAAGTTTCAAACCTGTATCTTGCCTGACTTCAAGCTAGCTGATCTTCTCCAAACAACAGGATTGGGCCAGGAATAAGGTGAAGACCATGACATTTCAGCTGAGGAAAGACTGAGAGCCAAGCCATGGGGAGGCACAGGTTCGGTAGGTGTGAGGAACAGGTTGAACTCAACTGAAATCCTCTTTTAGGAGAGTTTACATCATGGGTCAAGTGTCACCCATTGAGAATAACTTGCCTGGTTTCTCACACTTTCTCACCTCCTCAACATCCAGATTATTAAGGTATCCCTTTATGTGTTCTTGGGCTTCCCTTGTGGCTCAGTTGGTAAAGAATCCTCCTGCAAGGTGGGAGACCTGGGTTCAATCCCTGGGTTAGGAAAATCCCCTGGAGAAGGCAAAGGCTACCCACTCCAGTATTCTGGCCTGGAGAATTCCATGGACTGTATAGTCCATGGGGTCTCAAAGAGTCGGACAGAACTGAGTGGCTTTCACTTTCATTTATGTGTGCTTATATATAGACTTTATATATAAGAAATTAAAAGACACTTGCTCCTTAGAAGAAAAGCTATGACCAACCTAGACAATGTATTAAAAAGCAAAGACATCACTTTGCCAATAAAGGTCCATATAGTCAAAGCTATGATTTTTCCAGTAGTCATGTATGAATGTGACAGTTGGACCATAAAGAAGGCTGAGTGCCACCAAAGAATTGATGCTCTCAAACTATGGTGTTGGAGAAGACTCTTGAGAGTCTGTTGGAGACGGACTCTCCAGAGCAAGGAGCAAAGAGATCAAACTAGTCAATCCTAAAGAAAATTAACCCTGGATATTCATTGGAAGGATTGGTGCTTACGCTGAAGCTCTAATACTTTGGCCACCTGATGCGAAGAGCCAACTCATTGGAAAAGACCCTGATGCTGAGAAAGATTGAAGGCAGGAGGAGAAGGGTACGACAGAGGATGAGATGGTTGGATGGCATCACTGACTCAATGGACATGAGTTTGAGCAAACTCTGGGAGATAGTGAAGGACACGGAAGACTGGCGTGCTACAGTCCATGGGGTCACAAAGGGTCAGACACAACTGAGTAACTGAACAATAACAATATATAGACTTACACTTGCCTGCTGGCACCAGAGCAGCCAAGATTGGTGTAAATTTTATGAATATAATAAAGATTCAAATCATGTGAGAAAAGCCTAATGCTTTGAAGATCACTGCTTCTTGAGTTTTTACAAAAATCCCTGTGACAGAACAATTCCAGCTACCCAGTTGTTTGATAGTTGTTTCTGCTGCCAATTATTTGATATTTCACTTAATGTGGCAACCTCTCCAAAGGAAGTAATGAATGGAGGGAGGTCCTGGCTGCTAGGTCCTCCATAGGATTCAATCGTAAATAGCCAGAGGGCCAATGCTACCAGCATTCATTAGGAAGTTTCCCAGAAAAAATGATGGAAAAATTGCAGACATGGCAGGGGACGTTCTGTCATAACTTAGAGACATGAAGGCGGATAGAAATTTTTTTTAATGTCCTGAGATTCTATGTTTTAAATAATAAGGAAAATAACCTGGGGTGATAGATATATACTTAAAAGTGCACATTTGGCAATAATAACAGTTATTACCATTGGTTGAGGGCTTACTATGTGCCAGGCAATTGCTTAGGGTGTTTAGCACAATAGCTTATTAAATGAAATTTTTACAACTCTGCCAGGGAAAGTATTACCCCGTTTTTATAGATGAACAAACTGAGAGTTTGGGAGGTTGGGTCATGTGCCCCTAGCTGAATAACTGGACCTGGAATACAAGCCCAGTTATATATCATTTCAAGTTTTTGTATCTCCACTGTGTTGCTTTTCTCTTATCCATATCTGCATTAATTAAAACAAAACCTGTTTAAAGGCATTTAAATAATGCAGTGATTAAAAAGGCATTCACTGATTTCTCCCTTTTTTTTCCTGAAATGACATTTTCCTCTTTTTTTTTTTCCTCCTTTTCTCATAAGGAAATAGAAACATTAGCTTTCTTTTTACAGCTCAATTAATTGCTGTGGGATTTTACCTGACGAGATTAGTAAGACCTTCAGGCAGACATCATTGATCCAACTATAGTGTCATTATGTGCCTGTCCATATGCACGATGTGGGAGGGAAGGGTTTGTTCCCAAGAATCACAAAGCCATCATCCATCTGACTCCCTGGGTTCTGGTGGCCTCTCTCTTGCCGTGCTTCCCACAAATACCTTCCTGGGCTTGTTATTGCTTTTAATCGCTCACAGGGTGGTTCTTCCCAGTCAAGTGCTCGCCAGTCAAGATCATCGGCATTACCTTGGAGGAGTCTCAGCAAATTGATCAGTTACTTCAGCTCCCTTCCTCTGCTGAGAGGCAGGATATGGGGCATCTGAGCTTTGTCCAAGGTCATAGGACCTGCTGGCTCCCGCAGAGGCAGCATGAAACGCTTTCAAAGAATTTATGCAAGCCCAGGGCACCCAAACGTGAGGCAAAGTTTCTAGAAGTGTGGTGGGACAAGCAAGTACTCTGAGTCAGAAAGCCCTGGACTCAGGGATCCTATCAAACACCAAAATAGTGGTAGTAATAATACTATACACATTCTGCCTTGTTCTAGCAAATATTACTTAGTAACTTTGTGATCTCGAGCAAATGACTTAGCCTCTTTGAAACTCAGTTTTCTCATCTGTAAGATAGCAGCAATGACCTCATCTCACTGTCTTGAAAATAAAATAATGTGATGGCATCAATTAAGACTCTTTTTGTTCCAAGTGATAGAAATCCAATCAGAATCAGGTGAACCAGAATTGGTTCTGGTAATGTCTCTCAAAAGTAAATGTAATGTCTCTCAAAAACATATTTGCAGCTGAGTCTGAGACAAACTGGAATTAGAAGCACAACTGTCCCCCTGATCTCTCCCTGGTTTCTTGTCTCCATTTCCCTGGGGGCACTGGTAGCTGTTCCCCACCCATCTTCTCACTACCCCTAAGCTTTACATGGAAAGGCATAGCCACCAATGGCCCACAAAGTTACATCACCTTGCCAATCCATGCTATGAGACAAGCAAACTGATTGGCCCAAATTCTAAATCTCAGGGAAGAATTGGGATTGATCCACCTCACCGTCATGTGCCTACATCTAGATCAATCAATTATCTGTTGACAAACAGCAGTTGTTTATTCTGCTTACATAACTATCTCTATGATAAGTCTAAGAATAGGGGCAAGGTGGGTATTTCCTAGAAAGAAAAGGGACTAGTTATTAGAAAAGAGTTTCACTGCAGAAGAGAGAACTGGTATTCACTACAACAACATATGAAAAATAGCTATCACTATATCCAGTCCAGAATAGATACACTTAATATAGTGTTTCTGGTCAATGTGTAGATTTCTACACATTTTGAAAAACTATATTTTAAAAAAATACAATATTATTTATTAATTACAAAGAATAGAAGTCATAATATTAAGAATCAGAAGAGAATGTAGATGCTGTGAATAATTAATAGTTTAAGTTCATACTTTTTACATTAATTCAACAGTACAACAGGAATTCAATAATTTCAAAAGCAGGATTTTGTTCCTAACCTTATCTTCTCTCCTGTCCCTCACCAACCCAAATCTTCTCACATTTTCTTCTCTTGCCTTCAGTTACTTTTCTATCTTTATCTTAGTTTGAGGGTCCACTGGTGAATTTTTAGTGTTAAAGATCTAAGGCACTGTACAAAGTACTAAAAATGACTTCTGATAACAAAGAAATGTCCTTATACGTTAGCGCTAAACAGAGCACCAAGATGGGAATGAAGACAATGTCTATTTTTTCCCTTTTTTCCCTAAAATACACAGAACAGTTTTGAACAAGTCCTTTGGGGTCCCTAGGGCATCCATAAATCTGATGATGATAACTAGCCTACTTGTCTCTTGAGGTGAAGTTGGGAATGTTGGTGTATTAACTATGAGCAGGGTCATTTATAACCCACTCCAGTATTCTTGCCTGGGAAACTCCATGAACAGAAGAGTTTGGCACACTATAGTCCATGGGGTCGCAAAGAGTCGGACATGACTTAATGATTAAATAGCAGCAGCAGGGTCATTTACAGGGAGAAATGGGGAAGAATCTCAGAAAACTAGAGATTTCCTTTTCTTATCAGAAGGTGAATTCCCACACAGAGGATGAATCTTTTTTCTGTGTAACACAAAAGGATGATTTTGCTTGTGTAAAATTGAAAAAATCCAATTGCCCTCTGTCAATAAACCCCAGGGCTGGGTGAGGAATTGAGTCAATATATTTGAGGTTTGGGAAAGAAACCACTTTGTGTCACTTTCCAGAATTCCTTCTCACTGATTCCAGTATATTACTGATTTAGTTTGGAAAGAATAATTCCAGGACCTCTCAAACAGAATGAGGAGAAATAACTGCCTATCATGGTTTTAAAAAACAGGAAATTGAAAGTCTCATTTTCATTGAATTTTGTTGCTATGATATGATTTCTTTATAGGGAGGAGAAATTAAATTTATGAAGCAACAGTGTTCCAAGTGGTAGCTAAAAGGGAGAAATTAACTGAGGCAGAAATATGTGTTACCAGCCAAAGATTATTCCTTCACATTTGTTTTCAAATATGAAAAGAATTCCTTTGGGTAAAAGGAGTTGCCAGAATAACAATATTGTCTTGAAATAAAATTCACAGATTCTATATGGCAAAAAGAATGGCTGCTGTTTGGTTACACTTTAAATGAAATATGCATTGATTGAAGACACATACCACTTGAAAGTTTATTACACAAATGCTTGATTTTGGTCCTTTAAGAATTCTGCCAATTCGTTTCTTGATAGTTAGGATATTAAAATATACAAATAAGCATGCTCTAGCTGGTCAGTGCTGATCTATGTGTAATAACTAATGCTCTCTCCCAATAGCCACCACTCCTTCTATTCATGTCACCTTCACCCAGGAGTCACAAAATGCTAAACACTGTCGCTTTTTACTTGATTAAATTTCAGCAGGTTGAAGCTAGGCCAAAATTCTAACCTTCCTCTTTCCTAAATACTTTTTTCTCCCCCCTCTGTTAATTACATAGCTTTACACTGATTTACATGAATTTCAGCTTTCAAAATCATTGGTCTTTGCTGAATGCAAATAGGCACATGGGAAAATCATATCAAGTTTGCACAATTGATCTTTCATCATTTCAAATGGTACCTTTGAACAGTTCCTGAAATGTCTGTCTGAAATACTCCCAGCGCTGAGTGTCATCAAAAGATGTGGGGTCACCCTGGGGAAACCCATTCTCGGTGATGTAAATTACAGGGTTATTATATGTATCCTGGAATGAGAAAGCAGAAGTTTTATTCCAAACAGATGTAAAAAAAAAAAAAAAAACTCATAAAATCAGGTGCATTACCCTCTATCTTCTCTAAGCTACAACCCCAAAACTAGTTTTCATCAAATTGCACTGACCCTATTAACTTAATTTTCCACACACTGACCTTTTATAACTAACAATGGAAAAGAAAAACTGTGCAAATATCCATGAAGACAGTCAAATGACTCTTATTATAATGAGAAGACAGAAATATCTTTCTTCCATCAGCATCTGCTGATTGTTATTGCTCCTTAACCCCTTGGTCCCCCTCTCCCCAGTAGCTATATTCTCTATCCCCCTGATAGCTGCAGCTGCTGCTGCTGCTAAGCCGCTTCAGTCATGTCCAACTCTGTGCGACCCCATAGATGGCAGCCCACCAGGCTCCCCTGTCCCTGGGATTCTCCAGGCAAGAACACTGGAATGGGTTGCCATTTCCTTCTCCAATGCATGAAAGTGAAAAGTGAAAGTGAAGTCGCTCCGTGGTATCCGACTCCCAGCAACCCCATGGACTGCAGCCCACCAGGCTCCTCCATCCATGGGATATTCCAGGCAAGAGTACTGGAGTGAGGTGCCATTGCCTTCTCCCCCTCTCTGCCCAACAGTGGGAATCCTAAAAAACTGATAACTTAAAATTTTCATTTCAGCTACCTAGATGCCATTCAGTATAACAGAGACCCAGAAAGAATTCAGCTATTTCAAATCCCTATTATGCCTTTTAGTAACTCAATTGTGACCCCAGCCTGAAAAATATGTCCAAGGTACTACTGTAGCTACAACTGAATTTAACAGCAAATCCTAAGTCTAATCATGGCTTTGAAGCCCTTTATCCCTGGTGGCTCAGACCGTAAAGAATCTGCCTGTAATGCAGGAGACCCAGATTTGATCCCTGGGTCAGGAAGAATCCCTGGAGAAGGGAATGGCAACCCCACTCCAGTATTCTTGCCTGGAGAATTCTATGGACAGAGAAGCCCTGCAGGCTACATACAGTCCATGGGGTCACAGAGTTGGCAACTGAGCAACTAACACTACTATCAGCTAATTATCCTTCATTGACTTAAATCCTAATCACCTCTTCCCAGGCCAACAAATGTATATGCTATTGCCTAAAGCATTCATTGTTCAGGTCTTTATACACGTAGACATAGGCCCATCTTCCCATCTTCCCACGTTTGGGTACACAGGGATGCAAACAAATAGTGCATTTACCTTAATGTATTTCAGTAGCTTACGTATTCCCCATGGCACCACACAGACCCAATTCAAACTTATCCAAGATGGGTCTGGAAAAACTTCAACCTCCACATCCTGGAGTAAACCCAGTTCTCCTTTCCTGTTCTCCTGGTTCTTGACTAAGCGAGTTGTGTAATACTGCACAGCAAAGAAATCAGCAGTGCCTTTGATCATCCTCTTCTCTTCTTCTGTAAATTCCGGAAGCCGTGATGATGAGTAGCCCTGCTTTTTACTCATGAGGGCAACCTGAGACTTGACAACTTCAGGATAATCGCCATCAATAAATATGGGTTTAGCAAAGAAGTCCAGTTGGAATGCCATGGCTCTTTTAACTGCTTCCTGGTCAGACGCTGAGTAGGGTTCTGCTGGTTCTGCCCAGCCAGCAAAAATTGATAGAGATACCATGCCCTTCTGCTCTTTTCGGAATAAGGAATCATAGCTGTGCCAGGATCTGGCATGAGCTTTAATCAAATTATGAGCTGCCTGATAAGCCTTAGTTCCAACGTGAGGCACACCAGGAGGAAATACACCAAACTCATATGCCATCACAGCAAAAATATTAGGCTCATTTATGGTGATCCACTGCTTGACTCGATCCCCGAACGTACTGAAGCAAAACCGGGCATATTTGTCGAAGGATTCGATGATTGCCTCTGAGAGCCAACCTTCTTGGTCTTCCAAGGCCTGAGGCAAGTCAAAGTGGTAGAGGGTCACGATGGGTGTGACCCCATTTGCTAACAAATCGTCAATGATCTTGTTATAATAGTCTATTCCTAGGAGAAAAATAAAAGAAAATATGAGAAGAAAAGTCATCTTCATTATGCTGACAATAAATAAGGATTGGGAGAGGATCAGGAATAACAATTTCCTAAAAAACTTTAATCCAAAATAAAGTTCATAACTTCCTACCTATAATCAATTAAAGGTTGGAAGAAAACATGAAGTCCAAAGAAGACTGGCTCGTCAGAGACAAGAGAATGTGATGGGGTGACACAATTATGGACGCTGTTACATTCTGAAAGGGATTCATTTGGACAGGTTGCTACCACATAACTTTGTGCCAATGGGACACTTACTGAAATTATTTAATTTATTGGGTGGGGGGATAAATTTGGAGTTTGGGATTAACATATACATACAGCTGCTGCTGCTGCTAAGGCGTGTCAGTCATGTCTGACTCTGTGTGACCCCATAGATGGCAGCCCACCAGGCTCCTCCATCCCTGGGATTCTCCAGGAGAGAATACTGAAAGAGATGGGAATACCAGACCACCTGACCTGCCTCTTGAGAAATTTGTATGCAGGTCAGGAAGCAACAGTTAGAACTGGACATGGAACAACAGACTGGTTCCAAATAGGAAAAGGAGTTCGTCAAGGCTGTATATTGTCACCCTGTTTATTTAACTTCTATGCAGAGTACATCATGAGAAATGCTGGACTGGAAGAAACACAAGCTGGAATCAAGATTGCTGGGAGAAATATCAATAACCTCAGATATGCAGATGACACCACCCTTATGGCAGAAAGTGAAGAGGAACTAAAAAGGCTCTTGATGAAAGTGAAAGTGGAGAGTGAAAAAGTTGGCTTAAAGCTCAACATTCAGAAAATGAAGATCATGGCATCTGGTCCCACCATTTCATGGGAAATAGATGCGGAAACAGTGGAAACAGTGTCAGACTTTATTTTTCTGGGCTCCAAAATCACTGCAGATGGTGACTGCAGCCATGAAATTAAAAGACGCTTACTCATTGGAAGGAAAGTTATGACTAACCTAGATAGCATATTGAAAAGCAGAGACATTACTTTGCCAACAAAGGTCCGTCTAGTCAAGGCTATGGTTTTTCCTGTGGTCAAGTATGGATGTGAGAATTGGATTGTGAAGAAGGCTGAGCGCCGAAGAATTGATGCTTTTGAACTGTGGTGTTGGAGAAGACTCTTGAGAGTCCCTTGGACTGCAAGGAGATCCAACCAGTCCATTCTGAAGGAGATCAGCCCTGGGATTTCTCTGGAAGGAATGATGCTAAAGCTGAAACTCCAGTACTTTGGCCACCTCATGCGAAGAGTTGACTATTTGGAAAAGACTCTGATGCTGGGAGGGATTGGGGGCAGGAGGAGAAGGGGACGACAGAGGATGAGATGGCTGGATGGCATCACTGACTCGATGGACGTGAGTCTGAGTGAACTCCGGGAGATAGTGATGGACAGGGAGGCCTGGCGTGCTGTGATTCATGGGGTCACAAAGAGTCGGATACGACTGAGCGACTGATCTGATCTGATCTGATATATATATAAATAAAACACATATATATATTCTTATATACATATATAACACATATATGTATATGTAACTGAATCACTTTGCCATACATCTGAAACTAACATTGCATTGTAAATCAACTATACTTCAATTAAAATTTTAAATTTACATATTCATATTTTTAAAAGAAATTATTCTTTGCTTGTTTGCATGTTTGACTTTTCGCTCAATTCCACTAGAATTGTTATTGTTGTTGTTCAGTCGCTCAGTCATGTCCAACTTTTTGCCACCACATGGACTGCAGCACACCAGGCTTCCATATCCTTCACCATCTCTTGAAGCTTGCTCAAACTCTTGTCCATCAAGTCTGTGATGCCATCCAACTATCTCATCCTCTGTCATACCCTTCTACTTCTGCCTTCAATCTTTCCCAGCATCAGAGTCTATTCCAGTGAGTCAACTCTTTGCATCAGGTGGCCAAAATATTAGGGCTTCAGCTTCAGCCTCACTCTTTAAAATGAATATTCAGGATTGATTTCCTTTAGGATTGACTGGTTTGATCCCCTTGCAGTACAAGGGACTCTCAAGAGTCTTCTCCAACACCACTGTTTGAAAACATCAATTCCTCAGTGGTGCTCAACCTTCTTTATGGTCCAACTCTCACATCCATACATGACTACTAGAAAAGCCATAGCTTTGACTAGATGAGCCTTAGTCACAAAGTGATGTCTCTGCTTTTTAATACGCTGTCTAGGTTGGTCATAGCTTTTCTTCCAAGAAGCATCTTTTAATTTAATGACTGCAGTCACCATCTGCAGTTATTTTGGAGCCCAAAAAAATCACTGTTTCCATTGTTTCCCCATCTATTTGCCATGAAGAGATAGGACCAGATGCTGTGATCTTCAGTTTTTGAATGTTGAGTTTTAAGCTAGCTTTCTCCTCTTCTCTTTCACCTTCATCAAGAGGCTCTTTAGTTCCTCTTAGCTTTCTGCCATAAGAGCGGGGTCATCTGCATATCTAAGGTTATTGATACTTCTCCCAGCAATCTTGATTCCAGCTTGTGCCTCACCTAGCCCAGCATTTCACATGACACTCTACATTAAAGTTAAATAACCAGGGTTACAATAAAAAGCCTTGACGTACGCCTTTCCCAATTTTGAACCAGTCCATTGTTTCATGTCCTGTTCTAACTGTTGTTTCTTGATCTGCATACAGGTTTCTCAGGAAACAGATAGGTGGTCTGGCATTCCCATCACTTGAAGAATTTTCCAGTTTGTTGTGATCCACACAATCAAAGGCTTTAGCACAGTCAATGAAGCAAAAGTAGATGTTTTTCTGGAACTCTCTTGCTTTTTCAGTGATCCAACAGATGTTGGCAATTTGATCTCTGGTTTCTCTGCCTTTTCTCAATCCAGCTTGAACATCTGGAAGTTCTCAGTTCACATACTATTGAAGCTTGGCTTGGAAAGCTTTGATCATTACTTTGCTACCATGTGAAATGAGTGCAATTGTGTGATAGTTTGAACATTCTTTGGCACTGCCTTTCTTTGGGGCTGGAATGAAAACTGACCTTTTCCAGTCCTGTGGCCACTGCTGTGTTTTCCAAATTTGCTGGCCTATTGAGTGCAGCACTTTCACAGCATCATCTTTTAGGATTTGAAATAGCTCAGCTGGAATTCCATCACCTCCACTAGCTTTGTTGGTAGGGATGCTTCCTAAGGCCCACTTGACTGCACTCCAAGATGTCTGGCTCTAGTGATCACACTGTCGTGTGATCGTATGAACTATCATTATCTGGGTCATTAAAATCTTTTTTGTATAGTTCTTCTGTGTATAGTTCTTCTGTGTATTCTTGCCACCTCTTCTTAATATCTTCTGCTTCGGTTAGGTCATGAGCCTTGTCTAATTTACCTCTGGATCCCCCAAATCCTGGGACAATAGCAGAAACCTAGTAGAGACTCAATAAATAGCTCTTGAGTGAATGAATAGATTTCAACAATATTCAACATAAAGTAAAGAAGATGAATGCAATGACTGCCTTGGTGCTTCTCCAAACAGGTCAGTCTTACAAGTCTAAGAAAAGAGACTCATTGAGCATGGACAAGGGCTCAGCATCAGTCCCAGGGTGTGAGTTACAAAGACAGAAAGCTAAGGGTTTGACACATTAAAGAACTTTCCATTGGAGAGTTTGCTCTAAAGTTCTGACATAATCCATAGGAATACCTGGGCTTCCCTGTTGGCTCAGATGGTAAGGAATCTGGCTGCAATGCAGGACACCCAGCTTCGATCCTTGGGTTGGGAAGATCCCCTGGAGAAGAGAATAGCAACCCACTCCGGTATTCTTGCCTGGAGAATTTCATGAACAGAGGAGACTGGTGGGCTACAGTCCATGGGGTCACAAAGAGTCAGACATGATTGAGTGACTAAGCACAGCACAGCACATGATTATATGTGTAAGAGTATGGAGGGAAAAAGAGGAGATATATGTATATGTATAGCTGATTCACTTTCCTGTACAGTAGAAACTAAGAAAACATCGCAAAGCAACTATTTCCTGATGGCTGTGCCTGCAACGCAGGAGATCCAGGTTCAATGACTGGGTTGCGAAGATCCCCTGGAAAAGGCTACTTACTCCCATATACTTGCCTGGAGAATACCAATGGACAGAGGAGCCTGTTGGGCTACAGTCCATGGGGTCACAAAGAGTCACACATGACTGAGCAACTAATGCTTTCACACTTACACTCCAGTAAATACTTAAAACAATAAAAAAAAATTCAATTAAAAAAATAAGAGTTTGGAAAGAAACTAAGCAAAGAGGAGAGAAGCATTCCTGTTTTGAGAGATGATTTTCTGAATAATAATTGTAAATTCATATGCAGAATTTGTGTTGCATTCAAAGTTTGCATAGAAGCAGGGTCCCTTTATCTCTTCTTAAAGTTATTATCTTCCAATTTTAAATAATAATTGAGACTTTTGTGTACATTTCATTTATTCAATCATTAATTTGTTCATTCCTCAAATATGCATTTAGAGAGACACTACTATATGCTTGATTACAAACATTATAAACACTCTCCTTGTACTAAGAAAACTTTAATTGTAGTAGTAACCAGGCATGTTTAGTTGCTCAGTAGTGCCCAACCCTTTACGACTCTTTGGACTGTAGCCTGCCAAGGCTCCTCTCTCCGTGGGATTTCCCAGGCAAGAATACTGGAGTGGGTTGCCATTTGCTTCTCCAGGGATCTTCCCAACCCAGGGATAAAACCTGCATCTCATGTGCCTCCTGCATTGCAGGCAGATTCTTTACTCACTGAACTATCAGGAAAGCCCCTTAAATGTTAGTAGGGACTACAAATAAATTCATAAATAACTATCATACAGTACTATTATTAAAGGTAAGTCCCCATCCCAAACTGAGGGCATATGAAAATCTACTCTGAAAGCAGAGTAGCAGCATGGTTTCAAAAGTGAGCTATGGTGACAGGCTACCTAAGTTCTATCCCCAAACCTTCACCTACTAGTTCAGTGACCTCAGGAGAGTTACTTTATCTCTCTGAGTTATCTTTTCTTGTCTGTAAAATGTAGGCAATAATAGAAATCTATTTCAATAATTGCTCTGAGAGTTTAATGAGTTGATAAACTGAACATGCTTGGAACAGTTCTTGGCACAGTTAACTATGACTCTAATAATGATTATTATTGTTATTGTTGTCATGAGTGACATCTAAACTGATCCTTAAAAGGTGGATACAAATGACCCACATAAGGCAAGGAGGAGAAATCCAGGAAGAGAAAAAAGGGAAACAAATGTGCAAAAGGCCAAAAGAAGAATGGAAATCAACAAAGACCTCCCAAATGTGAACAGTCTGCTTATTCCAAGTTTGCAACAAGGAGCCAGCCATTATCACTAGCATTTGGCAGATACTCAAAGGCTATCAGGGAGGCAGGAAAGTTTCACAATAAAAACAATGAGGGGAGGATCCAGGTACCTTGTGACTGAAAGCTGTTGGCACAGGGAGGCTGGAGGTGAGCTAACTGGAACCAGGGCATCTTGGGTAATTGGGTTGGGGAGCAAATTTGCTTTTTTCTGATTGGTCCTAAGTTCAAAGAGGACAGAGGAGCAAAAACAAAGAAGGGGCATTTGTTGACCATATTCTGACTTTTCTGGGTCAACTGATATAGAAATTGTGGTTTGGCTGCCTGGACTTTTTATGAGGGTCAGAGTTTTACCACCATATATGGCATGGCCATTATTTGTAAATTAATTCTCTTAGAACAATATGGCTTTTCCTGGTAACTGAAAGCTCACAATAAGGAGAATTTACAGCTCAGCAAAAGGGGAATAAGAATAATGAGAGGTAAGCAGAAGCCAAATTATGCCAGGTCATGGGTTATCTGTCTGTCTGTAAGAATGGGTAATTTTTAACAACAGCTCACTTATTTTGCAAGCATGAACATCACGTGGGTCATGCATAGCAACTCCATACTTGGAAGCCCCTTTTGCATGCCATTATTCACTGGGTGGACATAATAAGTTACACCACCCAGAAGATGCACAAGTTGTAATCCACAGATCATGTGACTATGTTACTTTACTTCTTATGTTACTTCAAAGGGGCTTTGCAGATGTCATTCTGATTAAGGATCCTGAGTTGGGAAGATGTTTCTAGATTGTTCAGGTGGACCCACTCTGCCATGTGAGTCCTTGGAAGTAAAAGAGGATGGCAGAAGAGTGGGTCAAAAAGATGCAACAACAGAAAAAAGAGGCACAAGAGGTGGCAGCATGAGAGAGATTCAACCAACTATTGCTGGTTTTGAAGATGGAAGAAGGGAGCCAGCAGCTGAGGAATGCAGGTGGCCTATAGAGGCTGAAAACGGTCCTCAGCTCAGTCATCAAAGAAAAGGAGACTCCAGTCCTACAGCCACAAGAAATGAATTCTGCTAACAACCTGAATGAACTAAGAAACCGAGTCTCCCTTAGATCTTTGTAAAAGACATGCAGCCTGTAAGCACAGAGGTATTTATTCTGGAGAGACCTGTGTCAGACTTCTAATCCACATAATTCTAAGGTAGTAAATTTGTGTTATTTTAAGCAAGTAAGCTTGTAATAATTTGTTGTAGCAGCCATGGAATACTAACACACTCACCGAAGTTTATAAAGCTTTCCTCTCTCTGTAAAAGATCTTTCCACCATTCCATCTCTGGGCCTCTGTAAGCCCATATTTTCTCCTTTGTAAAAGGGAATATCCAAAGATCTGTATGATGGAATCATCTTGATATTGGACTGTGTTAAGGTTTTCATAGTCAATGCCTTCCACTGGCTTTGAATATAAAAATAATATCAGTTTTTGTGTTTTGTATTCATACTATACATACATGATGTCACACATTTTGTTTAATCCCTGCACTAAGTCCAAGAGGTAGGCATTTTTAGTTTCAATAAATATATGAAAAAATGGAGATTCAGAAAGTGAGTTCCAGACTTCAGGTGATAATGTTTTCAGATAGCAAAGCCAACATTTAAAGCCAATCTGTCTCACTATAAAGACTGAGCTGTTCCCACTGTAACATTCCCCTTCTTACACTAATGTTTCCGAACCAAAATCAGAGTGATACTGTTTTCCTAGCCTTAATAATCACCTACTTTGGATCTGATTCATAATATCATGGGTTTTCTCATTTCTGGAGGAATCAATGATTTATAAGCATCATTTAATATGATGCAATCATTAATGATGGCAATCAATGTAACTCAAACAACATGATGATGTGCAATTGAATTGAAGATCTAAAAAATTTAAGTAAAACTTTTTCTAACTCATCAACATGGCAGAGCAACAAAGCATTGCATACTTAATATTTATCATCCCAGAACTTTACTTCTGGATTATTCAGTTTATTCAGTACTCCAGTGAAACCTTTCCATGATGAAATGGAGTGAAGCATTGAAGACCAGAGCTCCAGAGTCGGACAATTAAGACAAGGGATCATGGACAAATTACATGACTGCCTCTCTACACCCACATTTCCTCATCTCTAAAAGAGGAATAGTAATAGCATCACTGCAGGAGTATTTAAGCATTGAGAACAAATAGTCAGAGAGTTCTCTAGCTTTACCAAACTCATACAATTCAGGGTAACTCATTCTATCCATAAATACGTATTTTTGTTTATTTTTTTTATTTCTTGGTCGCATGGCATGTAGGTTCTTAGTTCCCAAACCAGGGATTGAACCCTCTGCATTGAAAGCAGAAGTCTTAACCACTGGACTGCCAGGGAAGTCCGCATAAATATGTATTTTTAAATGATCATCAGTTACCAACCTAGGGAGCCTGAAACCCTAAGAAGTCAAATGGACCCTGTTCTACATCTTGATATTTAGGGCAGGGTTATTGTAAGTATTAAAGCTTTCATAGCCTTCTTTCACAGTTAGTATCATCACCTTTGTTTTAATTACACCCATTCCCTCTTATTTGATCTTTGAAAATATGAAGCATGTTTAAATCAAAGGTCTTTTGGAAATAGGGAAAAGAAGCCCAATCAGATTAACTCAAATGTAAAGGTGGCATTAGAGGCAGGAGGCTGACTGGTAGGGAATGCAGTGAGCATTATTTGAAATGACAGAGAGATATCAGATACCAAATGACAGGAAATAATCACAACAGGAACTTAAAGCTTGGAGCTGAGAAAATCTTAACCTCTCAAAATAGACTGATGTCTCCTACCCTAACTTCCCTCAACACATCTACTCCATTCCTCTCCTGCTCAAAAAACCAGTTTCCTTTGTGTAGCCAATTTGTTACAGTCTCAAAATGGGCATCCTATCTGCCAAGACTACCTCACAACCTTAGTGCCAACCACCCACCAAATCAGGCTTCAACTCCTCAATTCCAAACATCCTTGAGACAGGGAGGCAGTTGAACAGGATTATCTTTTCTAATGAAGTTACAAAATTTATATGTCACAGGGAAATAAGTTTTCCCCCATCCAGTCAGCTGTGGCCAAGAGCAGAGCAGGGTTATATAGAACAAAGAAATGGGAAAATTCCCTTAAAAGAGCATGCAGCTGAAACTTTCAAAGATAATGTCTCAGTTCATAAAATAACTATACTGGAATTCTTCTAGTCAAACTGTAAATGTCTTAATGAAGAATGAACTTTGACCTAGTGCCTACCTGTGTCAGACATATAATTCTCTAGGTTCACTCCTCCTTAGACCCAACCACCAATTTCTGTTGGCATAGTCTCTGTGTTAGTTTCCTATTGCTGCTGTAACAAATTACTACAAACTTGGTGGCTTAAACCAACACCGAGTTATTACCTTACAGTTCTAGGCATCAGATGTCCAAAATGGTTCTCATTGAGCTAAAATCAAGATGTCAGCAGATCTTCATTCCTTCTGGGAGTTCCCAAAGAGAATCCATTTCCTTGCCTTTTCCAGCTTCTAGAGGCTCATGACCTCTTCCTCCATCATCAGAGCCAGCACTGAAACTCCTTGTCTTCTGTCTGACCTCTGCCTCAGTTCTTATACCTTCTCTCTCTGACTGTGATCCTCTTACATACCTTTTTTAAGGATCTGTGTGATGACGCCTATCCAGATAAACCAGGATAATCTCCCCATCTACAGATCCTTAACTTAAGCACATCTATAAAGTCCCTTTTATCATGTAAGATAATATATTCAGTTTCTAAGAATGAAGACATGGACATCTTTGAGGGGGCATCATTCAGTCTACCATGCTGCCCAGTATAGAGTAGATTAATAAATACTCCTTTAGTTTACTTAACTACCATTCCTCTAAGTGTGCTAATATTTTAAATCTTAAAGTGTGAAAGAAATTCTGCATAACCATTCCTCTTCCTTTTCCCTTTCTATTTCCAATAATTGGGTCTTTAGCTAATCACTTGAAACTTACATTTGTGGCAGATATGAAAACGCACTTGAACAGTTGAGAAATACAGAAATATGTGATTTCAGTTGCCAGCTCAATCTCTTCTTGTTAAGCCTCAAAAACTTGACATTTGAAAGAGAAAAGCCGTGTAATAATTCTACTTTATAAAATATTCTTCCAGTTTGGGAACATGGGATTTTATTTACACATTTCCAAATGTCCTCTCATCAAGCTTTAAAATAGGAAGTCAAATACAAAAACTTGAGTTTCTTGGAAAAGACAGTGACAAGGATTCTCTAATTCTTTACATGCTCTTTGAGAAAATGTTTAAACAGAAAAAACAAATGATGGCCTTTCTGAGTTAAAACAGTTCCAACTGCTTCAACAGATCACTGCACAAGAATGAGCAACCACTTATTGAAATTCTGCCTACTGGAAGCACCTCCAGTGCCCTCTTGCTCATGGAAAAGTCTGTAATATTAATCAGCTTTGGCTTTACGAAAGCTAGTGCCAAACATAAAAAGCTCAGTGCTGAGACAATGTGATCCCCAAGTGAGAACTGCAGCAGTGAATCCCTCACATTGTCTGGGTGGCCCCAGTGACTCCAGCCCCCTTCCACCACCACTCTCTACCTTCTCTGCTGCTCTGTTCTTGGACATCTAATCTACAGTGAGCTCCATGAACCTCTGTGAATCTGGAGTTGGTGTTAAGTAACTAGACATGTTAAGGTATTGCCACAGGTCCATAATCCTTTATCTGAAAATCTTGGCAGCCATGTTTTCAGAATTTGAGGATTTTTAGAAAAGAAACACGGTAAATATTGTATATTAAGTTTAACACCCCCAGTGGGGGTGGGTCAGTATCCCTTAATATTTCTGCAGTAAAACAGATAAATATTCTAAGCAAAATGAACTGAGAAGACATTAAAACTGTGCCATCAACTCAGGTCAGCTTTTGCTGCCTACTTTGTTTTAGAATTAAACTTAGTAAAAAACAATTCAATATTCAGAACCTTTTGGATTTTAGAATTTCAGATAAAGAATTATGGACCTACATTACAAGGTGGTGGGTTTTTTGTTGTTGTTGTTTACCACCCAAATGGAAACTTAGTAAAAACTCCAAACTCCTAGAATCATAGGCTAGAGCAGAGGCATGAGTTTTAGTAATGTAGTGCCTCCACCTCATGTTACTATCAGGGAAATTGTAGCACAAAGCATGTGTGTGTGTGTGTGTGTGTTAGTCGCTCAGTCGTATCCGACTGTTTGCGACTCCATGGACTGTAGCCTTCCACGTTCCTCTGCCCATGGGATTCTCCAAGCAAGAATACTAGAGTGGGTTGCCATTCCCTTCTCCAGGTGATCTTCCCGACCCAGGGATTGAACCCAGGTCTCCTGCATTGCAGGTAGATTCTTTACCATCTCAGCCACCAGGGAAGCCCAGCACAAAGCATACAAGTGGTTTCATGTTGTAAATGTCTCTGGAACCTTACGTTTTTGACATGAGACAGAACTAGGTTGAACTCAGCTCTAACTAAATTTGTTGTCTTGGCAAATTTTTGCCCAGCCTTACAGCTCAGATTACCATGATTCCCTCTGTTTAGGGAAAGCCCTCCTCACTCACAGGGCTGTTAGCAGCATTGACTCAGCAAAAGCAGGTGCAGTGCTTGGCACAGGGAGCTGCACACACTATATACTCAATAAAAGTCAACCACTACAATGGCAACCCACTCCAGTACTCTTGCCTGTAGAATACTAAAGACAGAGGAGCCTGGTGGGCTACAGTCCATAGGATCACAAAGAGTCAGACACGACTGTGCAACTAACTACCTACCCTTAGAGTGACCTTTATGATGGTTATTGATTTAATTCAGTTAAGTGTTTCCTGAATTCCTCCCTGCAGGGCACTGTACTAGGTCACAGGGGTAAACAAGGCAGACATATCTGCCCATTACCCTGTAAACAATTTCAGGGATTCTCTCATATTTCTGTTAAGAGTATGGAGCACTGTCCCTGACACAAAGTAGACACTTGATGTATGTTTGCTGGGTTGAATTAAACACAAAGTGCTCACAATCAAGCAGGGGATTCAATAATGCCAAGAGTGAAGAATGTAAGAAATATTTTAAGAGTTTTTCAAACCACTATGAGAATTTAAAGAAAAAAATATTTTTTGTCCTGAAATGGGGACTCCAGGGAAGAGAACACATTTGTGCTAGACCTTGCGCTGTGTGCTGTCCTTAGTCCTTTAGTCGTGTCCGACTCTTTGCAACCCCATGGACTGTAGCCCACCGGGCTCCTCTGTCCATGGGGATTCTCCAGGCAAGAATATTGGAGTGGGTTGCCATGCTCTCCTCCAGGGATCTTCCCAACCCAGGGATGGAACCCAGGTCTCCCTGCAGGCAGCTTCTTGATCATCTGAACCACCACTGCTAGACCTTAAAAGTATACAAAACATTTCACAGGTATAACTGGGAATTTTTTTTAAAAAGCCATTCCAGGCAGGAGGAAAAACTTAAAAGTTTTTCTTCAAAAGTGGAAATTACATAGCATGTTTAATAAGTAGTGGGTTATGTGCTTAGGACATTGTGTGGAGGAATTGCATAGACCACATGTATGGGGGGATTTCAGCCCGAAATGCCTCAGAGGTGAGTCAAGACTAAGTCAAGTAAAACCTGAAATGATATATGAAGGAGTTTAGATGACTAAAAAAATTTTATGTTGCTTTGTTTTAGCAGGAGTTGATGCAAGCCAGCATGTCTGGGGCCAAGCTTTCAGAAAATTGCTGTGGTGGCATTTTGCACGAAGGATTAAAGGACAAAGAAAGAGAGTGAGAGTAGGTATATCCATCAAGGGCATATCAAAAAGCCCTTGATGAGGATGATAAACATCTAAACCAGGGCAGGGAGAGAGAAGATGACTGGAGCGGGCAGGGGGAAGAAGTTAAAGAGGCATAAGAAGAATGGGTCAGATTTGGCAACTAGTTAGATGTAAGAAGAAAAGAAAAGAGAAGACTCAGAGATTACTCGTAGCTTTTAATCCTTGAAGGTTATGAGGGTGCCAAAGAAAAGAGAGGGTACAGATGATGGATTAAGACGGTGGAAAATTATAAGTTAATTTTTAAACTGAGCCACAAATTACCTCCTGTTCAAAGTCAAAAAATAAAACTGGCCACTGATACCAAGAAAGGAAACCTTTAACCAAGAGCAGTTAAAAACAGGGCCTAATATCTTTAGAATCAAGTCATGGGCCTGCTAAACTTGTATTTTTCTTATCTGGGGGAAGCTACTTGAAAGCCATGGTGTGGTGCATCCATAAACGGTGCTTCCATTTCACAGTGCAGAGGTTTCCCCCACCTCCACACTGAAAGCAAGTGCACAAGTCCACCGAGGAGCTGTTATCACAGGTTGTTCTCACTACATTTGTTGTTGTTGTTGTGTACAGGAAAGCAGATAACTTAATCAAGGAGAACCTCTCCGTTTCAATGCTGTCTCTTTGAAGTGCAGGTGTGGTGAGGCAACCTCGCAGTTGTGAGATGCTGAGAGAACACGCCTCCCAAATCCTGCACTTTAAGCACCCCCTTGCCTCACCCTGTCCCAACCCTAAAAGTCATGGGAAATCTTATCCAGAACAAAGGAGCAATAAAGGTTCTTTATGAAGAAGTCATTACATTGTCATGCAGGGGTTACAAAACTTTTTCTATAAAGGACCATGAGGTAAACATTTCAGGCTTTGCAGGCTGTACAGTCTTTGCCTCAACTATTCAATGCTACCATAGTAGTGGGAAAGCAAACTCAGACTACACATAATGAAGGGGTACAGTTGTACTACAAATAAAACTTTATTTATACAAATAGGGATCAGGGCAAATTTAGATCTCAGGTCATAGTTTGCCAACTCCCATTGTGTGGAAGGAGTTAGCCAAACCTTAGGCTTAAATTCCAGATAGATCCACCCAAAAATACAAATTTACAAAATATCTGGGTTTGAACATGCACCTCTGTAAAATGTGATACTTATACCTTCCTCGTTGATTTGTGAGGTTTAGAGAAAATATATGCAAAATGCTTCATAAATAATAGGTTTCAAATAGGGCAATGCTGCTAAGTCACTTCAGTCGTGTCTGACTCTGTGCGACCCCATAGACGGCAGCCTACCAGGCTCTGCCATCACTGGGATTCTCCAGGCAAGAACACTGGAGTGGATTGCCATTTCCTTCTCCAGTGCATGAAAGTGAAAAGTGAAAGGGAAGTCGCTCAGTCATGTCTGACTCTTCGCGACCCCATGGACTGAAGCCTACCAGGCTCCCTCGTCCATGGGATTTTCCAGGCAAGAGTACTGGAGTGGGTTGCCATTGCCTTCTCCAAAATAGGGCAACAGTCTTTTTCTTACAAGGCATAAGAAGAAGAATAACTAACACTTATTGAATGCTTTCATGCTATACCAGCTACTGTGTAAAGCACTTTAAAAGACTGTTTCATTTACTCTTCCAACAACACTTGGAAGTAGGAGCTATTACAGTATCCCTTTCTCCTCATGGGGAAACTGAGGCACCAAGCGAGGTCCACGAGATGCTCACAAAGATAGTAAGTGAAATCTCTGGCACTTAATTCAAAAAGAACAGATTCCAGGGCCTCTGGGGCCAACCTCTGTGCTAGCTAATTAACTCCACTAATTCAGCTCCAGTTGAAATGCTGGGAATCTTCTCAAGTTCTACAGGGCTTTTCATGACTTATCATAGCATAACACAACTGAAAATAGATTATGCACAACCTTTGGAAATTCACCTTCAGGTCAATACTCGAGTAACATTTTACATAAATAAAACACTTATTCCAACCCACTTCCTGTCCATCTATTTCCACCCCTCCCAACAAAGATCTCCAGTTGAGGAAAACCAGAATAATACTGGAAAAGTTAATGGAAACCCATTTCAAAAAATTTATCCCATAATCGCTCTAAAAACTTGCAATCTCAAAGCTACACTGCAGAATAGCATCCTGGATTAATTATGCCAGACTGCAGCAATAACCTTGAATTAAAGCTGCAACCTTCTATTTTTAAGAAACACTTGCCTTTCTGGTTGATGAAACCTGTCGTCCCATCAGGTAACAGACGTGACCAGGAAAGAGAGAAGCGGTAATGAGTCAATCCAAGCTGTTTGATACATTTCAAATCTTCCTCCCACAGAGTGTAGCTGCCACAAGCTACATCACCAGTCTGGTTCTTGAAAACTCTCTCTCCTCCCTGATGGGTGAATGTGTCCCAGACACAAGGGCCTTTTCCATCTGCATCCCAGCCTCCTGAGAAAAAGAAGAAAATGAAACCGTTACACTCTTGACATCAAGAGGCATATGTGGAATGTAAATATTTGTCACCAAAAGAACATCCCTCATTAACTCAATGTACCATATTGATAACTTTAAAATATGTCTTTAAAATAACATGCATGAGTGGGTTATGTGTTCAGCTGTCCTTGATCCCTGAAGCTGACTGGTGGCAAATGAAAAATTATTGCATAATGCTGCAGCATAGCAGGCTTTCACGGTTCATTATCTGAAGATCTCCCAGCTGGTAGACAGAGGCAGGGCTCAGCTTATGAGCGTCTGAGTTGAAAGCATCTCCTTCTTGTGAACATTTCTCCTGGTCCTGACAGACACACCTTGTCCTCACTGTGCATAAAGCGGTCTCTGGACTCTATCTTTGACCCTTGACACCTGAACCCTATCTTCCTGTCATCTAACCATGGAGCCTGAGATGGTCCAGTCAGCTACTGTGGGAAGGGTGTTAGTTCCTGCCATTGTTGAGACGATAAAAGTATCCTACATTTATTCATTCATTCCTCCCTTAATTCAACACATGCTCTGTATCAGGCTCCAAGCTAAGCTTAGTGGATACCAGGGTGAATTCTGCTGCAATTCTTGTCCTTGTCAATTACATGAAATAATAAAACAGCCAACGTAATGGTTCCTGCAAGAAAGCCAGGGAGAGGTGTTTATCCAGGTGTGGGCAAGAGTCAGAAAATTCTTAGAGAAGACACTCCTAGACTGAATTCTAGAGGAGATGTTGACTCACCAAAGTGAACTGCTAGGAGGTAGGGGTGAGTGAAAATAGAAAAAAAGAGGAGCTAGGATCAGAATAAGCCCAGAGGTAAGAGAGAATATCACACATTAGAGGGACAGAAAGCAACAATTACATTAGATTTGAAATATCTGTTCACACAGAAATTTTTTTCTAAAATGGTAGTTAGAATCCATTTTATGGTACAAATGATTAATTTTTTAAAATCTCATGACTCTTTAATTCCACTTCTAAGGGCATACCCTGAAAGTGTGCTCATATATTTTCACAAAAAGATTATATGAGATTATTGAGGCAGAGTTTTCTGTCACAGCAAAATCCTGGAAACAACCTATGTCCTACCAACAGAACAGATAATTAACTTTAGGTGTATTCATAGAGAGGAAACACAAATAAGTTGTTACAGTGAATGAATCAGAGCATAGATAGCCCTTCTACTCTCCTCTGACTGCTTCAGATCAGATCAGTCACTCAGTCATGTCCTACTCTTTGCGACCCCATGAATCACAGCACGCCAGGCCTCCCTGTCCATCACCAACTCCCGGAGTTCACTGACTCACGTCCATCGAGTCAGCGATGCCATCCAGCCATCTCATCCTCTGTCGTCCCCTTCTCCTTCTGCCCCCAATCCCTCCCAGCATCAGAGTCTTTTCCAATGAGTCAACTCTTTGCATGAGGTGGCCAAAGTACTGGAGTTTCAGCTTTAGCATCATTCCTTCCAAAGAAATCCCAGGGCTGATCTCCTTCAGAATGGACTGGTTGGATCTCCTTGCAGTCCAAGGGACTCTCAAGAGTCTTCTCCAACACCACAGTTCAAAAGCATCAATTCAGTGTTTCAGGTTTAAAAATAAAATAAAATAAAAAAGCATCAATTCTTCGGTGCTCAGCCTTCTTCACAGTCCAACTCTCACATCCATACATGACCACAGGAAAAACCATAGCCTTGACTAGATGAACCTTTGTTGGCAAAGTAATGTCTCTGCTTTTGAATATGCTATCTAGGTTGGTCATAACTTTCCTTCCAAGGAGTAAGCGTCTTTTAATTTCATAGCTGCAGTCACCATCTGAAGTGATTTTGGAGCCCAGAAAAACAAAGTCTGACACTGTTTCCACTGTTTCCCCATCTATCTCTGACTGTTTCTGTCCCCCCCAAATTCAGAGGTGGAAATCCTAACACCCAGTGTGATGATATGGGGAGGAGATTAAGTCAGGAGAATGGAGCATTCATGAATGAGATTACTGCTTCTAAACAGAGACCCCACAGCACTCCCTACCTCCTCTGCCCATGAGGATACAAGAAGCCTGTAATGAGGAAGAGGGTCCTCACCTGGCCGTGCTGGCACCCTAACCCCAACTTACAGCACCCAGAACTGTGAGGGACAAACGTGTGTTGCTTACAAATCCCCTGGTTTACGGTCTTTTGTTAGAGCAGTCCAAATGGGCTAAGACACCCTCAAAACTATAATGTTAAACTAAAGAAAACAATCAAGATTTGAAATATATATACAGGAATGAATACATGGAGCACAGGAGATTGTTATGGCAGCAAAACTACTAAAATTGTGCGTGCCTTTTCCTCTGGGCAGTGGGTCTGTTGCCCTAACCCCATGTTGTTCAAGGGTGGACTCTATTCTGTATGATACTATAATAGTGGATACATGACATTATACATTTGTCAAAACCCACACACTGCGAACTTCATTGAATAATAATGTGTCAATATTCACCCACCATTTGTAACCAACGACCCACACTAATGCTAGGTAGGGGAAACTGGGGGAATGGGATACATGACAATTCTGTACTTTGTGCTCAATTTTTCTATAACTCTAAAATTGCTCTAAAATATAAAGGTTATTAATTTTTAAAAAATTATATACAGTATTGTATCATTTTATACAAAATATATAAAACTAAAGATGGATTTTCTGAACATATACATATGAGGTAAACACATAACACTCTGTCTGGAGAGGATCAGATCAAGCTGGTGGCTGCCTTTGGGTAGAAAAGGCAGGGAAATGGAAACAAGCAGGAGCCTGAGGGCCCTTTGCATCTCTTGTTTCACTCCTTAAGCTGGCTAACAGATATCTAAGAGGCTGATGATTACATTATCCACAACCATTTTTATATACCTAAAATAGTTCAAAATGACTTTCACGCAAGAAAGGAAGTCACAGCTAGAGTAAATAGACTAAAACATTGCCAGTCCAGGTTCGATGCACGATACTGGATGCTTGGGGCTGGTGCACTGGGACGACCCAGAGGGATGGAATGGGGAGGGAGGAGGGAGGAGGGAGGAGGGTTCAAGATGGGGAACACATGTATACCTGTGGCGGATTCATTTTGATATTTGGCAAAACTAATACAGTTATGTAAAGTTTAAAAATAAAATAAAATTTAAAAAAAATATTATGAAATTGAAATAGACTAAAACAATTATAGGAAAGTTTTTTAGGTCTACATTTAGCATTAACTTTCTCATATTTTGTGCACAATTCTGATAGGATGAGACATAGTCTCCAGACCAACAAAAAGACAACATGTGCTATAATTAACAGGAGAGAACCATGGGGACACAGGAAGACGGCTAAAAGAAGGAGCTCTGACAATAGCAAAAATGACAGTTGATATAAAGGCAGGGTATTAAAGATCTATACAAAGAAATTATGAATATTACAGATTATCATACTTTGGGGCCATATCATATAGAGGCAAAAAGCTTTATACATCCCAATGGCTCTCAAGTTATGTCTATATATGGGGTTAAGAGGGAAAAAGAAAAAGAATACTGATATTCAATCTTAGAATGAAATAGGTACGAATATTAAAATATAACTTCAGTCAAGCATGGTATTCATAGTTTGAATAATTGATTTACAATAAATGAAGGAGCTTAATCTCAGACAGTTTAGGCAGTTGTCTGCTGGTAAATATTAACAACTGGCTGTATATTAAAAAATGTATATACCATTATGTATACATATTTATTACAAATTATATTGGTATAAAGGATGTATAATACACAATTTCCAAATAACAATATGCAATGCTCTTTACTGTATATTTCTTATAGCCCATTGATTCTCATAGAATACTTGTTTAGATTTTTGACAAACTCTTATATGGGGAGCCAATCTACAATATACAGCCTGACAAATGTGAGTAGTTCTCATGTGACTGTTGACTGGTATCTTTGCTTAAATTAACGGGTACAATGAAAGGAAAACGATAATATATCAGAATTTCACTTGTTCATCAGTGACATGAGCAATTTTCTTGCTAAATTGGTAATAGTTTTCAAACACTGGAAGAATATTCCCTTGATTTTTTTTGTCCTACTCACAATGTAACAGTTACAGGTATACTACACATATAAATATTATTTATATTTTACCTGTCGTTTTCTTGAGTCCAAGCAACCAACAAAGCAATAAATCAAATGCTGACTTGTAGCACTTGCCAATTTCTGTGGTGTAAATACTTGCTGCTAAGCCGCTTCAGTCGTGTCCGACTCTGTGTGACCCCATAGACGGCAGCCCACCAGGCTCCCCCATCCCTGGGATTCTCCAGGCAAGAACACTGGAGTGGGTTGCCATTTCCTTCTCCAATGCATGAAAGTGAAAAGTGAAAGTGAAGCCGCTCAGTCTGACTCTTAGCAACCCCATGGACTGCAGCCCACCAGGCTCCTCCATCCATGGGATTTTCCAGGCGAGAGTACTGGAGTGGGGTGCCATTGCCTTCTCCGGTGTAAATACTTACACATGACCAATTTCAGGCACCCCATAGGATAGCACTGAAGGCAGAGTTGCAAGGTGAACAATGGCACATCATTAGACAGTATTTCTTCTATACATGTACAAGAGCCTCAAGGGCATAGCTAATAATAAAATGTGTTAAAATAATTAGGAGATAAGGATTTGAATACTTATTATCTTTGTTTTTAATATAAATTATTTATTTATGTTTATGTAATTGAATCTTTAATACTGGCTATATATTTAAGAATCAGCTCATAAGGGATTTTCCTGGTCGTCCAGTGGTTAAGAATGGGACATGGTAAGGGACATGGGTTCAAATAAGTTTCCACATGCTGCAAGGCAACTAAACCTGAGCACTGCAACTGCTTAGCCTGTGTATTCTAGAGGCTCAGAGCCACTGGAGAGAAGCCCACGCACTGCAATAAAGAACCCATACACTGCAACAAAAGATCCTACATGCCACAACAAAAATCCTATGTGCTGCAACTAAGACCTCATACAGCCAAATAAATCCACATTAAAAAAGAATCAGTTTGTAAAATTAATGAAAATTTAACAGTAGGCACTGGTGAGCCAGTACAAGCTGGCCTCACATATCACCAATAAGTGACTTACCTAAGACAACACTTTTCATTAAGTGGTAGAGCCAAGATATGGGGACTTCTCTGGTGGCTCAGTGATAAAGAATCCACCGGCAATGCAGGAGCCGCAAGAATTGCAGGTTTGATCCCTAGGTTGGGAAGATCCCCTGGAGGAGGACATGGCAACCCACTCTAGTATTCTTGCCTGGAGAATCCCACAGACAGAGGAGCCTGGCAGGCTACAGTCCATAGGGTCGCAAAGAGTTGGACATGACTGAAGCAACTTAGCATGCACAGAACCAAGATGTGTTTCAGAGCTGTCTGATACTGAAGTTCAAGTCCTTCCACTGGACCATACTGCTGTTAGTAATAAAGCCTGACTGATGAGTCAACTGACGCCCATGCTACTCAATGTAAGAAACATTAGAAATTAATAACTTGACATGCATTTTGGAACACAGTCCTCCTTAAGTGCTTACAATAAATTTTGCAATTTTAAGAGGTCAATGTCAGCAGGAAAATGCACTTATGTGGAGTAGTTTATTCTAGGTGTATATTAGATGAAGCATGTATAAGCAATATTGTTCTTATGAGAACCAGAATGTGAATCAAAAATTAACCATTATAGTTGAAATTTTGATAAAAGAAAATATGTATAGTGGCCTTTTAAAAATATATATAGTATACTAACAATGAAAAATCAGAAAGAGAAATTAAGGAATCAATTCCATTCACCATGCGTCTGCCTGCAATGCGGGAGACTCAGGTTCAATCCCTGGGTACAGTCCATGGGGTCACAAAGAGTCGGACATGACTGAGCAACTTCACTTTCTTTCACTTTCCATTCATCATTGCAACAAAAAGAATTAAATGTCTAGAAATAAGCTCACCTAAGGAGACAAAAGAACTGTACACAGAAAATTATAAGACGCTGATGAAAGAAATCAAAGACAATATAAACAGATGGAGAGATATTCCATGTTCCTGGGTAGGAAGAATCAATATTGTGAAAATGACTATACTACCAAATGCAATCTACAGATTCGATGTGATCCCTATCAAATTACCAATGGCATTTTTCACAGAACTAGGACAAAAAATTTCACAATTTATATGGAAACACAAAAGACCCCAAATAGCCAAAGCAGTCTTGAGAAAGAAGAATGGAGCTGGAGGAATCAACCTTCCTGACTTCAGAGTATACTACAGTCATTGAGACAGTATGGTACTGGCACAAAAACAGAAATATGGACCAATGGAACAAGATAGAAAGCCCAGAAATAAACCCATGCACCAATGGGTACCTTATTTTTGACAAAGGAGGCAAGAATATACAATGGGGGAAAGATAGCCTCTTCAATAAATGGTGCTGGGAAAATTGGACAACTACATGTAAAAGAATGAAATTAGAACACTTTCTAACATCATACACAAAGATAAACTCAAAATGGATTAAAGACCTAAATGTAAGATCAGAAACTATAAAACTCTTAGAGGAAAACATATGCAGAACACTCGATGACATAAATCAAAGCAAGATCCTCTATGACCCACCTCCTAGAGTAACAGAAATAAAAACAGAAATAGACAAGTGGGACCTGATTAAACTTAAAACCTTTTGCACAACAAAGGAAACTGTAAGGAAGGTGAAAAGACAATCATCAAAATGGGCGAAATCAATAGCAAATGAAACAACTGACAAAGGATTAATTTCCAAAATATACAAGCAGCTCATACAACTCAATGTCAGAAAAACAAATAACCCAATCAGAAAGCGGGAAAAAGATCTCAACAGACATTTCTCCAATGAAAACATACAGATGGCTAACAAACACATGAAAGATGCTCAACATCACTCATTATTAAAGAATTGCAAATTAAAACTACAATGAGATATCACCTCACACTGGTCAGAATGGCCATCATCAAAAAGTCTACAAACAATAAATCCTGGAGAGGGTGTGGAGAAAAGGAAACTCTTGCACTGTTGGTGGGAATGTAAATTGATACAGCCCCTATGGAAGACGGTATGGAGATTCCTTAAAAAACTAGGAGTAAAACCACCATATGACCCAGAAATCCCACTCCTAGGCATATACCCTGGGGGAAACCAAAACTGAAAAAGATACATGTATCTAATTGTTCACTGCAGCACTATTTACAATAGCTAGAACATGGAAGCAACCTAGATGTCCATAGACAGATGAATGGATAAAGAAGTTGTGGTACATATACACAATAGAATATTACTCAGCCATAAAAAGGAACACATTTGAGTCAGTTCTGATGAGGTGGATGAACCTAGAACCTATTATACAGAGTGAAGGGAGTCAGAAAGAGAAAGATAAGTATTGTGTTCTAATGCATATATATGGAATCTAAGAAAATGGTACTGAAGAATTTATTTACAGGGCAGCAATGGAGAAACAGACAGAGAACAGACTTATGGACATGGGAAGAGGGGAGGAGAGGGTGAGATGTATGGAAAGAGTAACATGGAAACTTACATTATCATATGTAAAATAGATCGCCAACAGGAATTTGCTGTATGGCTCAGGAAACTCAAACAGGGGTTCTGTATCAATCTAGAGGGGTGGGATGGGGCGGGAGGTTCAAACGGGAGGGGATATATGTATACCTATGGCTGATTCATGTTGAGGTTTGACAGAAAACAACAACATTCTGTAAAGCAATTATCCTTCAATAAAAGAAAATAAATTAAAAAGGAAAAAATAATATATATATATATATATATATATATATATATATAGTAGCCAGTATTCATTAGTGTGCTCAGTGTTCAGTCACTCAGTCATGTCCAACTCTGTTACCACATGGACCATAGCTCACTAGGTTCCTCTGTCCATGGAATTTTCCAGGCAAGAATATTAGAATGGGTTGCCATTTTCTACTCCAGGGGACCTTCCCAACCCAGGGATCAAATCCGCATCTCCTGCATTGGCAGGTGGATTCTTTACCACTGAGCCACCTGGGAAGCCCACTCACTAGTACTTGAATGTAAATTTTCCTGAATGAATGATATTAATAATTCATTTCTTCATCAGGCATTTTTTCAAGATGTGATTATGCCTACTCTTTAAAAGTTCTGACCATTCTTTATGAGGAACAAGACTACTGCTTCCAGGCAGATTACATATTGAGCTCTCCTTCAAACAACAAGTGCCTGATAGAATATGGAAAATGTATTGTTAAATGTGCCATCCATCTTGCAAGATGTTAGGCAACCCAAAATCAAAGTGAGAGAAATTCTGAAGCATAAATGAGTAGTGATGCAGGATTTTGTCTTCAGAGCATCTGAGAAGCCCAGATGTTGTGAGCTTCCATTTTAATGGCCTGTGGGACAAGGGAATAAAAAAAATTCTAAAGCTCACCAAAGATGGGAAACTGATGATAAGATGTTCACACAAGTCTGATGATGCAAGGACTCCACACACTGGGCCAGAATAAACAAGAAACAAGTTCTGCCTAAGAAAGAGACAACAAAGCAACTAGCCTGTGGGGGAGAAATTACTCCTCAATTGAGTGACTGAACATGAGCACATTTGTAACCACAACTCATCTCTCCATTAATTAAGAGTGAGAATGGAGAAAGATTTTAGCAGACATATAAGCTCTCACAGGATATTGGAAAAAAAAATGTATCTCTCATTGGATATTACTAGAGGATAAATGTCTCTAAAACAATGATGTTAACCCAGAAAGAGAAAGATCTAGGATCCAGGAAATGAAAAATTCAGCAGTATAAATCTCCAGAATGATGTAGCTGTGCAGCAAATTCAAGGAGTAACTGGACAATTTGCACATGTCATAGGCTATGGGAAATACTTCTTTAAGAATATTAATCTACTAAAATATTTAGTTTGATATCTTCAAATTTTAAAATATTTCCCACTGAACTGCCAACATGCACAAAAGTAGGCAGAATAAATAGTACATCGAAGTCCCACACATGCACATGGGGTTTCACAGTTTCCCACCTTTTCCTAATCTTTCATATCTATCCCACCCATGCTTTTTCATTTAATCGGTAAACATTTCAGTATACTCTCTGACAATATTTTAAATAGGGGTAAAATACACATAATATAAAGCGTGCCACCTTAACTATGTTTAAGGAGTACAGTTCCGTGGCACAGAGTGCACTCACATTGTTGTGTAATCATTAACATCCATCTCCAGAACTCCCTTTATTGTGCCAAAGTGAAGCTCTGTACCAACTCAGCAATGATTCCCATTCTCCACAGTACTGGAATTGTGTTGAGGGATGGTGAAATTGAGAAGGGAGAGGGAGAGAAAGTGGACAAATGGGTAAATCTTCATCTTTCACGGGGAGAAGTCAATAGATTATGCCTACAACAGGCAAAAAACTCAAAACCTAGGAATATAAGCATGCCATTTAAGGTACAGAAGTCAATGCCAAAAGGATTAACCAACAGAATTTAAAGAGGTTTCCTCTAAAAAAGTACATGGAAGAGAACAGGGGGTCGATAGTTTCTAAAACAGTTTTGTTTTGACTCTTTAAATTATTTTATTATATTTTGATTAGCTTGAAAATGAATTTAAGTACTAGTAAACATGAGAAAATATGGCATTGCAAATATACTATTAAATATGGATATTTTAAATATAGACTAAGTGGATAATCTAAATAAGCTATTAACATGCAGAACAATAACAAAATGTCTGTTTTGTGAGAATTAAAAAGACTAACTAGATAGAATTAAAATCCTGGACCTGAGACTATAAATATATATATATGTATAGATATATATTGGAGAAGGACATGGCAACCCACTCCAGTATTCTTGCATGGAAAGTCCCATGGACAGAGGAGCCTGCCAGTCCATGGGGTTGCAAGTCGGACATGACTTAGCCACTAAACCACCACCATATATATATATATATATATATATATATATATATATAGTATTCAAATTAAAATTTCTAAGGTAAGCACTTAAGGAAAAAATGCAATTTATTGTTTTAAAGATGAGTCCAACACATTTATAGCAAGTCTGTGCCAGGCTCTACTCTAATCAGTTTATATATATTTAGTTCAGTTCAGTTCAGTTCAGTTTAGTTGCTCAGTCGTGTCCGACTTTTTGTGACCCCATGAATCGCAGCACGCCAGGCCTCCCTGTCCATCACCAACTCCCGGACTTCACTCAGACTTACGTCCATCAAGTCAACTCCTTACAATAAAATTATTAAGTAACTGCCATTATTAGCCTCATTTTCAGGAAAGGAAACTGAGAAATGAAGAGGTTAATTAAATTTCCCATTTCAGTTTGTACTAAAGCTGAGAGGTGAATTCCAGATCTCATGCTCTTATCATTATGCTAAATAGGAAAAACTAAATAAATTTAAAAGAGGGCAAGAAAATAACTTTTAAAAATGCATAGAAGTGATAAAGGAAAAAAAAAACCATAAAGTTAAGTGGCATGACAAGTTATAAATGATCACTTATAACAATATGTCGACGGACTAAATTCCCCAGATAAAACACAAAGATCGTCAGACTGTAATTTTTTTTTTTAATCCTGGGGTACACTGTTTACCACCACACCTAAGACTATGTTAAAAATAGAAAGTCAAAATACAGAGGGAGAGATTCCTCCTTCCCCTAAAAAAAAAAAAAAAAAAAAAAGCAGAGGATTTCAAGGAGGGAAAAACAGCATTACTTGAGATACCATGGGTCACCATGTAGTGACGACACTGTTGCACGCATCTAAGAATCTAGTTTCAAAATATGTGAAGCAAAAATGGATACGACTGAAATGTAAAGTTGACAAATCCACCTCCATAATGAGAGATTTTAATTACCCAAGTTTGGAACACAGGTATACCTGTGGCGGATTCATTTCGATATTTGGCAAAACTAATACAATATTGTAAAGTTTAAAAATAAAATAAAATAAAAAAAATAATAATAATTACCCAAGTTTTATCAATCATTTAAAAAATAAAACCAAAAAACTCCACACATAGGAATTATTCCAAAAAATAAGAAAAAATTACTCATTTTATGTGCCTAGAATAACCTTAACACTAACACCTCTCTCAGCAATTGAAACAAGAGAAAGTAAGGATAGCAGATATTAACAAGCTTGATCTGATTGATATATATGACATTGCATGATAATAAATGCTTCAATGTTAAAAATATACATTCTTTTCATGTAGACAGAAACATTATGAAAGTTGAGCACAAATTGGTTCATAAATAAAGTGACCATAAATTCCAAAGGATTGGAGAAATACAGATATAAATCCCTGATCAATCATGTTAGAATGATTGAGCTACAGTACATTAGTTCATTCTTTCAGAAATCTGAAAAGGAACATCTGAATAGTTTGGGAGTAAAGAAAGCATAATAGTGGTCACCATCAAAACATTGATATCTAGCTTAAGTGGTATTTAGAGGAAAAGCCTTAATGAAGAAAAAACAAGAGTTACAGCTAATAAATTAATATAAGACTTATAGCTAATAAGCCAAAAGAATATACAATAGAATTATTTGAAAAATAATTAATCTGAAAAAGACATAAAAAGGGGGGAAAGAGAATAAAGACAGATGGAACAAAGAGAAAACAAATAACACAATGGTATATTTAAACCTAACTATATCAATATCACTAAATGTAAATGAGTCTAAATGACCCAGTTGAACGGCAGATATTATCAGAATGGTAAAAACACCAGACTCAGCTATATAGTACCTAAAAGAAACCCTTTTAAAATATAAAGACAAAGAAGCTTAAAAGTGACAGAATGGAAAAGAGATACCATGCTAACACTAATCAAAGAAAACCAAAGTAGCTTTATGAATAACTGTAGATTTCAGAGCAAGAACATTACCAAGTATAAGGGAAGACATTTCATACATAAAAGGGGGCCAATCTATCCAGAGGATTTATAACTGAAAATATTTATTTACCTAATAACAGATTCAAAATACATGTAGCAAAAACTGACAGGATAGACTGCAAAAAAGTAGGCAAAAAAATGCAAAAAATAGACAAATCCACATTTGTTTTTGGATATTCCAATTATTAATAAAAGGCCAACAAGACTATAAAAAATGGACAAAATGTATGAGTAGTTCATTCACAGAAGGAGAAACAGTGCTAGTAAACATTTAAAAACACATAGGAGATCATTAAAAAAAAAAATAGGGAAATGCAAATAAAAGCCACTATGAGATACCATTCTACAACCACACAGGTGCACCAATTTAAAAGCTGGATAATATCAAGCATCAGAGAAATTGTTACAAAGCAGGAATGTTTATACACTGCTGGTAGAAGAACAATAGGAAATATCTAGCAAAGCTGAAGAAGTACGTATATCAAAACCCCATAATTTACATACCATCATATACTCTGTTTCTACAAACATAGACCTGGACAAGTATATAATCATGATTGCAACAATAAAAACTCTCACTGGAAACAGCCTAAATTTCCTTTGTCAGGACAATAAATCAATGAAGGAATAAAATAAACCACAGAATAGTCATACAGTGAAAGACTACACAAAAGTAAAAACAAATGAACTAATTCTGTACGGACCCACATGCATAAATTTCCCAAATATAACATTGACAGGGAAGAAGCAAATTGTTAAAAAAAAAAAAAAAAAGAAAAATACACACAATGTTATTTCCATTTATATAATGTCCAAAATATGTAAAGTTAAATAAGAAACTGTTTAGCTATATAGTGCCAAGTGCTAAAATCATAAAGAAAAGCAGGAAATGAACAAATGCAAAATTCATCTTAGTGGGTACCTTTGGGAAAAGAGATAAGAAGACAGTACTGGAAAGGGGTCCTAGAAATATGCTGAGTATATAGCTATTTTTATTTTTATTTGATAGGTAAATTATAAATGTTTTATCTATTGTTTTTAAAGATTGTAATACATTTTATTGTTCATAGTAAAGGCAAGCCATTTACTGAGCATTAGCTCTCTGTCTCTCTCCTATACCAGCAACTTACATCAACCAACCTATTCTTACCCTCACAATAACCCTTAGGTGTACTATGATTATTAATAAGGATAAATGTATAAAGATTGAATAATTTTCCAAGATCATTTAACTAATGACGGTGACTATCAAACATGATACCCCAGTCCTACCATTATTAAAATCAACTTAGATGAGTCTTACACAAAAGGAAATCTTTTTTTATGAAGTCATGTTTCATTCCACCTTTCTAATTTCTCAAATAATAATGGCAATATCCACTTTCCTTTGAGGACCTCACAGTCTGAGTGATATCAGACAAGTAAAGTCTTAGACTATGTTAAGGTAAGCGCTGTATTAAAATCATGGAAAAACACTACAGGAGAACCAAGAAACAAGAACTCAAGAGTTACTCTATCACTGGGAGGCAGATAGACTTGCCCATGAGAAAACGTTTTTAAGGCAGGTGTTGAAAGATGAGTAGGAGTTATGACAGTGGCTCTGATAAGGGAAAAGCAAATGCATAATTCAGTGGAACTGCCAGGCTGAATTGAAGACAGAAGGCGCCAGAAGTCCATAAACCAATGAACAGTTTACTGCAATGTTTTTGGCAAGAAATTATAAACTCCTGTATTTTTTTAGTAATTTGGAAGAAAATAACAACGTTTCTGAAATTCTTACCATATGAGGACATAGAAGGGAATCCCATAAAAATGTAAAATATTAATATTACCTACAAAAACTAAACATCAGAAACTTCTAAGGCTGCAAAGGATTATGGAAAGAACACAGGTTCTAAAGTTGGCAAAGAAGAATTTCAGTTCCATCTCTACCCATTACTTGACTTCTCTGTATGTAAACAATCAGAGGATAATATCCACTTTGTAGGGTTCTCACAAAGTCAACTGAGCCAAGGCAAACATGTCTAGCAGGGCATGTGGCAGGCAGTATGTATCCAGCGAGTGTTAGTTTTCTCCTCTTCTAGGAGAAGGCACTGGCACCCCACTCCAGTACTCTTGCTTGGAAAATCCCATGGATGGAGGAGCCTGGTGGGCTACAGTTCATGGGGTCACTGAGGGTCAGACACGACTGAGCAACTTCATTTTCACTTTCCTGCATTGGAGAAGGAAACGGCAACCCACTCCAGTGTTCTTGCCTGGAGAATCGCAGAGATGGGGGAGCCTGGTGGGCTGCCGTCTATGCGGTCACACAGAGTCGGACAAGACTGAAGCGACTTAGCAGCAGCAGCAGCAGGCTCAATGCAATAGTGAGGGGAAAAAGTCAAAGTATTAGTCTGACAAAGTGAAAGAGTCTGACTCTGCAACCCCGTGGACTGTAGCCCTCCAGTTTCCTCTGTCCATGGAATTTTCTAGGCAAGAATACTAGAGTAGGTAATCACTCCCTTCTCCAGAGGTTCTTCCAGACCCAGGAATCAATCCTGGGTCTCCTGCATTGCAGGCAGATTCTTTACCACTGAGCCACCAGAGAAATCATAAATACTAACTAAATATATACACAAAACATGACCAGTTGCTCTCTTTTCTTCTTTCCGTGACCATCTCTTGACGCCAGAGTGCACATGTAGGAAGCACTCTAATTCATAGTATTTGTAAACTTGCCCGTGATGAAGATTCAGTGTCTGGACCTGCATGCTTGGGCCTATGGGGTCTTCAGCTTCCTGGTTTAGAAGTCATCATTATAAACAGAATCGTGTCAGTTTCACTTTCACCATGACAATGCCCTTAGTGAGGGCACAGATCTATAGGCCTCAGTTTCTGCACAAAGGAAATCATGTCAAGTAAATGCTAAGTAAGAGTGTGAATATGTATGTATGTATATATACTTATCCTTCAAAACCCCCATATGATGTTACTTTACAACCTCTTCTCAGTAACACTCTAACTCTCCACCATGACCACACGCTCCTCAGTATACACACTGGACAAATAACACAAAGCATAGAGTCATTAAAAGTATCTTTTCTCTTTCTGACTGATATTCCATTGTATATATGAACTACATCTTTATCCATTCATATGCTGATGGACATCTAGGTTGCTTCCAGTATATGCATATATATGGAATCCAGAAAAATGGTACTGCTGAACCTATTTGTAGGGAAGGAATGGAGACGCAGACATAGAAAATGGACTTGTGAACACAGCAGGGGAAGAAGGGGGAAGGATAAATTGAGAAAGTAGCACTGGATATTTATACATTACCATGTATAAAATAGATAGCTAGTGGGAAGCTGCTGTGTAGCACAGGAAGCCCAGCCTGGTACCTGGTAATGACCTAAAGGGGTGGGATGGGAGGAGGAAAGGAGGCTCAAGAGGGAAGGTGGCATATGTATACTTATGGTTGATTCACATTCGTGTATGGCAGAAACCAACACAACATTGTAAAGAAATTATCCTCCAATTTAAACATTAAAAAAATAAAAATCTTTTGCATCCTTTGTACTTTGAACTCTGTCAAGGCAGAGTCCAGGTTTCACTTACTTATCTGTGTTTCTCGGGTAGCAAGAATGGCACATGGAAACAGTATGTATTAAGTAAAACGATTTTGTGTGGCATGGGTAACATAAAATAGGAATACTGACATCTGCTGTGTCATTGCTTCACAGAAATACAGAAAAGCTATCTCTGTGTTTGTAAATGAGTGCAAATTCTTTACTTGAAAGAGGAAAAAATTCAAGTAATTGCCATTTATAAATTATGATCTGATGTGTTTTCAAATGAAAACATTTATTTTTACAGCTAACATTCATTAAGCATATTAGATGTAACTATTCTATGTGAAACACTGAGGTGGTGAATAGCAAAGATTCCTTGACCTAGAAACAGTGCCCTGTGCCAGAAGCTAATCCAGAAGGGACGAGGGCCCCAAAAGTGATAAGAAAAACCACCATACCACATTTCACTATCACAGCACAGGAGGATGGAGCGATCCAGAAGGGATGTCTTCAAGAAAACAAAAACAAAAGAAATGGAGGAAGTATGTGATATGCTTGAACACATCAAGAAGTAATTTATATTTTTAGTAGAGCATGTGAAGATGAATTAGTGAATCACAAAAAAGGAAGCCAGTAACAACAAAGACAAGTATTAACTCTCAAGCAAAATAAAAACCATGCAAGAAAAGACAATCATAAGATGTTAGACTCACTTGTGCACAATATTTACATAAAACTGTGTAAATATTTTTTTGTGATGCAAAAACTAAATGATAATTTAAACAAAATTGATTAAATATCCAATACCCACATTGGAAAATGGGGAAGAGAAAGTTTGCTTTGTGAGCAGATACCATAAGGAAGACTGAAAAAAACAATTTAATCTAACATAACAGAATGTCAATATGTTATATTTTCAACTAGAACATCAAATAAAAGCCATATGGGCATGCTCTTTAGAAACACAGAAGTAAAACCTAGAAAGACTAAAAAATCTTAAAAGTGTTGGATTTGGGTAAAATAAACAAGATCTCCTAGAACTAACACCAAAAAATGATGTCCTTTTCATCACAGGGAACTGGAATGCAAAAGCAGGGAGTCCAGAGATACCTGGAATAATAGGCAAGTTTGGCCTTGGAGTACAAAATGAAGCAGGGAAAAGGCTTACAGAGTTTTTTGAAGAGAATGCACTGGTCATAGCAAACACCCTCTTCCTCTATACATGGACATCACCAGATGGTTGGTTCTGAAATCAGACTGATTATATTCTTTGCAGCTGAAGATGGAGAAGCTCTATACAATCAACAAAAACAAGACGTGGAGCTGACTGTGGCTCAGATCATCAGCTCCTTATTGCAAAACTCAGGCTCAATTGAAGAAAGTAGAGAAAACCAGTAGGCCATTCAGTTCAGTTCAGTCACTCAGTCGCATCTGACTCTTTGCGACCCCATGGACTGCAGCACGCCAGGCTTCCCTGTCCATCACCAACTTCCGGAGCCTACTCAAACTCATGTCCCTTGAGTCAGTGATGACATCCAATCATCTCATCTTCTGTTGACCCCTTCTTCTCCCACCTTCAATCATTCCCAGCATCAGGGTCTTTTCCAAGGAGTCAGTTCTTTGCATCAGGTGGCCAAAGTATTGGAGTTTCAGCTTCAATATCAGTCCTTCCAATGAACATTCAGGACTGATTTCCTTTAGGATTGACCAGTTGAATCTCCTTGCTGTCCAAGGGACTCTCAAGAGTCTTCTCCAACACCACAGTTCAAAAGCATCAATTCTGTGCTCAGCTTTGTTTATAGTCCAAATCTCACATCCATACATGACTACTGGAAAAATGATAGCTTTGACTAGATGGGCTTTTGTTGGCAAAGTAATGTCTCTGCTTTTTAATATGCTATCTAGGTGGGTCATAGCTTTTCTTCAAAGGAGCAAGTGTCTTTTAATTTCATGGCTGCAGTCACCATCTGCAGTGATTTTGGAGCTCCAAAAATAAAGTCAGCCACTGTTTCCACTGTTTCCCCATCTATTTCCCATGAAGTGATGGGACCTGATACCATGATCTTAGTTTTCTGAATGTTGAATTTTAAGCCAACTTTTTCACACTCCTCTTTCACCTTCATCAAGAAGCTCTTTAGTTCTTCTTCACTTTCTGCCATAAGGGTGGTGTCATCTGCATATCTGAGGTTATTGATATTTCTCCTGGCAATCTTGAGTCCAGCTTGTCCTTCATCCAGCCCAGCATTTCACATGATGCACTCTGCATATTAGTTAAATAAGCCATTCAGGTATGACCAAATCAAACCCATTATGATTATACAATAGAGGTGATGAATAGATTCAAGGGACTAGATCTGGTAGACACAGTGCCTAAAGAACTATGGTTGGAGGTTCATAACATTGTACAGGAGGTGATGACCAAAACCATACCCAAGAAAAAGAAATGGAACAAGGCAAAGTGGTTGTTTGAGGAGGCCTTACAAATAACTGAGAAAAGAAGAGAAGCAAAAGGCAAAGGAGAAAGGGAAAGATATACCCAATTGAATGCAGAGTTACAGAGAATAGCAAGGAGAGATAAGAAAGACTTCTTAAAAGACCAGTCCAAAGGAATAGTGGAAAACAAAGAATAGGAAGGAATAGAGACCTCTTCAAGAAAATTAGAGATACCAAGGGAACATTTCATACAAAGATGGGCACAATAAAGAACAAAAATGGCAAGGACCTAACAAAAACAGAAAAGATTACATAAAGGTGGCAAGAATACATAGAAGAACCGTACCAAAAAAAAGCTCTTAATAACCCAGATAACCATGATGCTGTAATCATTCATGTAGACCAGACATATTAGAGTGTGAAGTCAAGTGGGCCTTAGGAAGCATCACTACAAAAAAAGCTAGTGGAGCTTGATGGAATTCCAGCTTAGCTATTTCAAATCTTAAAAGATGATGCTGTTATGGGAAAGGAAATGGTGACCCACTCCAGTATTCTTGCCTGGAGAATCCCATGGACAGAGGAACCTGGCAGGCTATAGTCCACAGGGTCACAGAGTTGGACACAACCTAGCAAGTCAACAGCAAAAACAACAACATGTTGATGATTCTCCAGAGGAATGACCACATCATGAACCTATTGCGAAATGTGGTGTGGGGCTCACTTTTCTTGTGGACAGAATTCTGACAACATCCTAACAGCTATACAACCCGCTGCCTAGGAGAGATTTTAAATCAGAGGAGGAATGAGAGCTCCCTTGTCAATAGGCTGGCTTCCATGTGCCTCATGTTGGCATAGGTAAGAGATGACATAAGGAAACTAGATCACTTTCTAACACCATACACAAAAATGAACTCAAAATGGATTAAAGATCTAAACATAAGACCAGAAACTATAAAACTCCTAGAGGAGAACATAGGCAAAACACTCTCGGACATACATCACAGCAGGATCCTCTATGACCCACCTCCCAGAATATTGGAAATAAAAGCAAAAATAAACAAATGGGACCTAATTAAAATTAAAAGCTTCTGCACAACAAAAGAAACTACAAGCAAGATGAAAAGACAGCCTTCAGAATGGGAGAAAATAATAGCAAATGAAGCAACTGACAAACAACTAATCTCGAGAATATACAAGCAACTCCTGCAGCTTAATTCCAGAAAAATAAACGACACAATCAAAAAATGGGCCAAAGAACTAAATAGACATTTCTCCAAAGAAGACATACAGATGGCTAACAAACACATGAAAAGATGCTCAACATCACTCATTATCAGAGAAATGCAAATCAAAACCACAATGAGGTACCTTTTCACGCCAGTGAGAATGGCTGCGATCCAAAAGTCTACAAGCAATAAATGCTGGAGAGGGTGTGAAGAAAAGGGAAGCCTCTTACACTGTTGGTGGGAATGCAAACTAGTACAGCCACTATGGAGAACAGTGTGGAGATTCCTTAAAAAACTGAAACTAGAACTGCCTTATGATCCAGCAATCCCACTGCTGGGCATACACACTGAGAAAACCAGAAGGGAAAGAGACACGTGTACCCCAATGTTCATCATAGCACTGTTTATAATAGCCAGGACATGGAAGCAACCTAGATGTCCATCAGCAGGTGAATGGATAAGAAAGCTGTGGTACATATACACAATGGAGTATTACTCAGCCATTAAAAAGAATACATTTGAATCAGTTCTAATGAGGTGGATGAAACTGGAGCCTATTATACAGAGTGAAGTAAGCCAGAAAGAAAAACACCAATACAGTATACTAACACATATATATGGAATTTAGAAAGATAGTAACGATAACCCTGTATGCAAGACAGCAAAAGAGACACAATGTATAGAACAGTATTTGGACTCTGTGGGAGAGGGAGAAGGGGGGATGATTTGGGAGAATGGTATTGAAACATGTATAATATCATATAAGAAACGAATTGCCAGTCCAGGTTTGATGCAGGATACAGGATGCTTGGGGCTGGTGCACTGGGATGACCCAGAGGGAGGGGTCATCGGGGAGGGAGGTGGGAGGGGGGTTCAGGATGGGGAACATGTGTACACCTGTGGTGGATTCATGTTGATGTATGGCAAAACCAATACAATATTGTAAAGTAATTAGCCTCCAATTAAAATAAATAAATTTAAATTAAAAAAAATTTTAAGATGATGCTGTTAAAGTGCTGCATTCATTATGCCATCAAATTTGGAAAACTCAGCAGTGGCCATAGGACTGGAAAAGGTCAGTTTTCATTCCAATCTCAAAGGTAATACCAAGGAATGTTCAAATTACTATACGATTGTACTCATTTCACATGCCAGCAAGATTATGCTCAAAATCCTTCAAGCCAGGCTTCAGGAATATGTGAACTGAGAACTTTCAGATGTACAAGCTGGATTTAGAAAAGACAGAGGAATCAGAGATCAAATTGTCAACATACGTTGGATCATAGGAAAAGCAAGGAAATTCCAAAAAAACTCTACTTCTGCTTCATTGACTACACAGAAGCCTTTGACTGTGTGGATCACAACAAACTGTGAAATATTCTTAAAGAGATGGGAATACAAGACCACATTACCTGCCTCCTAAGAAACCTGTATGCAGCACAAGAAGCAACAGTTAGAACTGGACACAGAACAACAGACTGGTTCAAAATTTGGAAAGGTGTATGTCAAGGCTGTTTATTGTCACCCTGCTGACTTACATGCAGAGTAGATAATGTGAAATGTTGGGCTAGATGAAGCACAAACTAGAATTAAGATTGCTGGGTGAAATATCAACAATCTCAGATATGCAAATGATACCACTTTAATGGCTGAAAGTGAAGAGGAACTAAAGAACCTCTTGATGAATGTGAAAGAGGAGAGTGAAAAAGCCAACTTAGAACTCAAGATTCAAAAAACTAAGATCATGACATCTGGTCCTATCACTTCATGGCAAGTAGATGGGGAAAATGTGGAAACAGTGTCAGATTTCATTTTGTTGGGCTCCAAATTCAATGCAGACCATGACTGCAGCCACTAAATTAAAAGACATTTTCTCCTTGGAAGAAAAGCTATGACAAACCTAGATAACATATTAAAAAGCAAAGACATCACTTTGCCAACAAAGGTCTGTCTAGTCAAAGCTTCAGTTTTTCCAATAGTCATGTATGGATGTTAGAGTTGGACCATAAAGAAGGCTGAACACCAAAGAACTGATGCTCTCGAAATGTGGTGTTGGAGAAGACTCTTGAGAGTTCCTTGGACAGCAAGGAGATCAAAGCAGTCAATTCTAAAGGAAATCAATCCTGAAATTCATTGGAAGGACTGATGCTGAAGCTGAAGTTCCAATACTTTGGCCACCTGATGTGAAGAGCTGACTCATTGGAAAAGACCCTGATGTTGGGAAAGATTGAGGCCAAAAGAAGGGGGCAACAGAGGATCTAGTGGTTGGATAGCATCACTGACTCAGTGGACATGCATTTGAGCAAATTCAGGGAGATAGCGAAGGACAGAGAAGCCTGGCATGATGCAGCTCACAGGGTTGCAAATAGTTAAACACAACTTAGCGTCTGAACAACAACAAACAAGAAGCAAAGAGAAGTGATATAAAACACCTTTTTGTTGTTGAGTATTATAACTCTTCAGACTTTCCAGGTGGATCAGTAGCAAAGAATCCATCTGCCAATGCTGGAGTCGCAGGATACATGGGTTCCATCCCTGGGTCGGGAAGATCCCCTGGAGGAGTGCATGGCAACCCACTCCAGTATTCTGGCCTGGAGAATTCCATGGACAGAGGAGCCTGGCAAGCTACAGTCCATAAGGTCACAAAGAGTCAGATATGACAGAGGGTCTAAGCACAAGAACATTATGACTCTCACAGTATTGTTTTTGTACTATGCATATATTTTACTAAAATAAATCTAAAAGTTATGTTAGAAATAAAGATAACCACAAGAGAAGGAAAACGGTAGACGTAGGTCCTGAACTAGTCAGCACTGGTTCGAAGGTAGGAGGGTGTACAACAGAAGGAAGCAGGCAGAAACATGCACGCGTGTTTTTGATTGTCCCAGGGACTGCTGCTGCTGCTGCTGCTGCTAAGTTGCTTCAGTCGTGTCCGACTCTGTGCAACCCCATAGACGGCAGCCCACTAGGCTCCTCTGTCCCTGGGATTCTCCAGGCAATAATACTGGAGTGGGTTGCCATTTCCTTCTCCAATGCATGAAAATGAAAAGTGAAAGTGAAGTCACTCAGTCATGCCCGACTCTTAGCGACCCCATGGACTGCAGCCTACCAGGCTCCTCCGTCCATGGGATTTTCCAGGCAAGAGTACTGGAGTGGGGTGCCATTGCCTTCTCCGGTCCCAGGGACTCAGATGCTGCTAATATTTAGTGACAAGACCAGTAAGAGGTTTCCAAGTACAGAGTAACCACACATGCCAAGGAATGTCCAGATCAACTGCTAACAGCATCTCCGCTGGGATACACTGCAGCAGATGGGAAAAGGGGCTTCCCAGATGGCATTAGTGGTAAAGAACCTGCTTACTAATACAGGAGACACAAGAGATGCAGGTTCAATCCCTGGGTCAGGAACATCCACTGGAGTAGGAAATGGCATCTCTCTCTAGTAGTCTTTCCTGGAAAATTCCATGGGCAGAGGAGCCTGGCAGGCTACAGTTCATGGGGATTGCAAAGAGTCATGACGCCTAAGCAATTGAGCATGTACACACACCCACACACACACAGAAGGGGAAAATAGTGCAGAAAATTATACTGAGAAGGGAAAAAGGACAGAAGAGAGGGAGTACAGAGTAAAAAGAAACTATCACATTAGACTCTATAAAATAATAAAATGGCAGAAAAAAGTTGAAATGTCTTGGCAATTGTTCAATCCTCACATCCGTCATGACTACTAGAAAAACCACCATAGCTGTCACTATATGGGCCTTTGTCAGCAAAGTGATGTCCCTGCTTTTGAATATACTGTCTAGGTTTGTCAGGGGTTTCCTTCCAAGAAGCAAGCATCTTTTAATTTCATGGCTGTAGTCACTATCCACAGTGATTTTGGAGCCCACAAAAAGAAAATCTGTCCCTGTTTCCAATTTTTCCCCTTCTATTTGCCATGAAGTACTGTTACTGGAATCAGCGAACTAAAATGGACTGGAATGGGTGAATTTAACTCAGATGACCATTATGTCTACTACTGTGGGCAGGAATCCCTCAGAAGAAATGGAGTAGCCATCATGGTCAAGAAAAGAGTCCGAAATGCAGTACTTGGATGCAATCTCAAAAACGACAGAATGATCTCTGTTCGTTTCCAAGGCAAACCATTCAATATCACAGTAATCCAAGTCTGTGCCCCAACCAGTAATGCTGAAGAAGCTGAAGTTGAATGGTTCTATGAAGACCTACAAGACCTTTTAGAACTAACACCCAAAAAAGATGTCCTTTTCATTATAGGGGACTGGAATGCAAAAGTAGGAAGTCAGGAAACACTTGGAGTAACAGGCAAATTTGGCCTTGGAATACAGAATGAAGCAGGGCAAAGACTAACAGAGTTTTGCCAAGAAAATGCACTGGTCATAGCAAACACCCTCTTCCAACAACACAAGAGAAGACTCTACACATGGACATCACCAGATGGTCAACACCAAAATCAGATTGATTTTATTCTTTGCAGCCAAAGAGGGAGAAGCTCTATACAGTCAGCAAAAACAATACCAGGAGCTGACTGTGGCTCAGATCATGAACTCCTTATTGCCAAATTCAGACTGAAATTGAAGAAAGTAGGGAAAACCACTAGACCATTCAGGTATGACCTAAATCAAATCCCTTATACAGTGGAAGTGAGAAATAGATTTCAGAGCCTAGATCTGATAGATAGAGTGCCTGATGAACTATGGAATGCGGTTCATGACATTGTACAGGAGACAGGGATCAAGACCATCCCCATGGAAAAGAAATGCAAAAAAAGCAAAATGGCTGTCTGGGGAGGCCTTACAAATAGCTGTGAAAAGAAGAGAAGCGAAAAGCAAAAGAGAAAAGGAAAGATATAAGCAACTGAATGCAGAGCTCCAAAGAATAGAAAGAAGAGATAAGAAAGCCTTCCTCAGCAATCAATGCAAAGAAATAGAGGAAAACAACAGAATAGGAAAGACTAGAGATGTCTTCAAGAAAATTAGAGATACCAAGGGAACATTTCATGCAAAGATAGGCTCAATAAAGGACAGAAATGGTATGGACCTAACAGAAGCAGAAGATATCAAGAAGAGGTGGCAGGAATACACAGAAGAACTGTACAAAAAAGATCTTCACATCCCAGATAATCACAATAGTGTGATCACTGACCTAGAGCCAGACATCCTGGAATATGAAGTCAAGTGGGCCTTAGAAAGCATCACTACGAACAAAGCTAGTGGAGGTGATGGCATTCCAGTTGAGCTATTTCAAATCCTGAAAGATGATCTGTGACAGTGCTGCCCTCAATATGCCAGCAAATTTGGAAAACTCAGCAGTCGCCACAGGACTGGAAAAGGTCAGTTTTCATTCCAATCCCAAAGAAAGGTAATGCCAAAGAATGCTCAAACTACTGCACAATTGCATTCATCTCACACACTAGTAAAGTAATGCTCAAAATTCTCCAAGCCAGGCTTCAGCAATACGTGAACCATGAACTTCCTGATGTTCAAGCTGGTTTTAGAAAAGGCAGAGGAACCAGAGATCAAATTGCCAACATCTGCTGGATCATGGAAAAGGCAAGAGAGTTCCAGAAAAACATCTATTTCTGCTTTATTGACTATGCCAAAGCCTTTGACTGTGTGGATCACAAGAAACTGTGGGAAATTCTGAAAGAGATGGGAATACCAGACCACCTGACATGCCTCTTGAGAAATCTGTATGCAGGTCAGGAAGCAACAGTTAGAACTGGACATGGAACAACAGACTGGTTCCAAATAGGAAAAGGAGTATGTCAAGGCTGTATACTGTCACCCTGCTTATTTAACTTATATGCAGAGTACATCATGAGAAACACTGGCTGGAAGAAGCACAAGCTGGAATCAAGATTGCCGGGAGAAATATCAATAACCTCAGATATGCAGATGACACCACCCTTATGGCAGAAAGTGAAGAGGAACTAAAAAGCCTCTTGATGAAAGTGAAAGTGGAGAGTGAAGAAGTTGGCTTAAATCTCAACATTCAGAAAACGAAGATCATGGCATCCGGTCCCACCACTTCATGGGAAATAGATGGGGAAACAGTGGAAACAGTGTCAGACTTCATTTTTTTGGGCTCCAAAATCACTGCAGATGGTGACTGCAGCCATGAAAATAAAAGATGCTTACTCCTTGGAAGGAAAGTTATGACCAACCTAGATAGCATATTCAAAAGCAGAGACATTACTTTGCCAACAAAGGTTCGTCTAGTCAAGGCTATGGTTTTTCCTGTGGTCATGTATGGATGTGAGAGTTGGACTGTGAAGAAGGCTAAGCGCCAAAGAATTGATGCTTTTGAACTGTGGTGTTCAATCTTGAGATTCCCTTGGACTGCAAGGAGATCCAACCAGTCCATTCTGAAGATCGGCCCTGGGATTTCTTTGGAAGGAATGATGCTAAAGCTGAAACTCCAGTACTTTGGCCACCTCATGCGAAGAGTTGACTCATTGGAAAAGACTCTGATGCTGGGAGGGATTGGGGGCAAGAGGAGAAGGGGACGACAGGGGATGAGATGGCTGGATGGCATCACTGACTTGATGGACGTGAGTCTGAGTGAACTCCGGGAGTTGGTGATGGACAGGGAGGCCTGGCGTGCTGCGATTCATTGGGTCACAAAGAGTCAGACACGACTGACTGACTGAACTGAACTAAATGGTACTGGATCCCATGATGTTAGTTTTCTGATTGTTGAGTTTCAAGCCAGCTTTTTCACTGTCTTCTTTCACTTTCATCAAGAGTCTCTTTAGCTTCTCTTCACTTTCTACCCTTAGAGTGGTATCATCTGCATATCTGAGGTGCTTGATATTTCTCCCAGAAATCTTCACTCCAGCTTGTGATTCATCCAGCCTGGCACTTCACATGATGCCGTCTGCATATCAGTTAAAGAGCAGGGTGACAATATATAGCCTTGTCATACTCCTTTCCTGATTTTGAACCAGTCCATTGTTCCATATCCAGTTCTAACTGTTGCTTCTAGACCCACACAGCTGTTTCTTAGCAGACAGGTAAGATGGTCTGGTAGTCCCATCTCTTCAAGAATTTTCCCGTTTGTTGTGATCCACAAAATGAAGGCCTTTAGTGTAGTCAATGCAGCAGAAGTAGATGTTTTTCTGGAACACATTTGCTTTTTCCATGATCCAATAAATCTTGCCCTTCTTTGGGACTGGAAGAAAAACTGACTTTTCCAGTCCTGTGGCCCCTGCTGAGTTTTCCAAATTTGCTGATATATTGAGTGCAGCACTTTAACAGCATCATCTTTTAGAATTTTCAATAACTGGGATTTGTAAAAATTATACATCCATTAAATAGTCTTGTTTCAACAAAGGTAAATATTAAGAGGAAAAGCATTTTACATGGAAGTATTGATAAAAATAAAACATATATAGTAATATTAATATAATAAAAATGAATGCAAATTTAAAAATAAAATAAGACTAAGAATAATAAGCTCATGTTAATAAAACTTATGTAACCCACCAAAACTGTATAGCAGTTATGAACCTATGTGTATCTAATGTAGATTTTTTTTAAATATACAAGAAAAAAATCTATTACAAATGCAAGGATATGCTGAAAACTTAATTAAGAGAGTGAGAAACTCCCTCAGAAATTGACAAAGCTAGAATTTGGTTAACATAGTTTATAAGCTTACTCTCTTATGGATAGAAGTCTGTATATGACCTTACACATATAGGCACATATTATACGTATAAAGTAAGTAAGTAAAGTCACTCAGTCGTGTCCCGACTCTTTGCGACCCCATAGACTATAGCCTACAGGGCTTCTCAGTCCATGGAATTTTCCAGGCAAGAATACTGGAGTAGGTTGCCATTTCCTTCTCCAGGGGATCTTCCCAACCCGGGGATTGAACCCAGGTCTCCCCACTGCAGGCAGATGCTTTACCCCTCTGAGCCACTGAATTCTACTATTTGTGAGTACTTCAAGGGTATTTCAAAGACTGATATTCAACAATAGAAAATATTTTCAAATACGCTTGAAGTACTCACAAATAATAGAATTCATGAAGGCTACATTCTCTGACAATTAAAAAAAAAAAAAAAGGAAAGGACGGAAGGGAGGGAGGGAGGGAAGGAGAGAGGGAGGAAGGGAGGAAGGTTTTTAACAACCAAAGAATAAGCCAATCTATCCACTTGGACTTTATTTAAAATTCTAACTAAATCTTGGCATAAACAGAAACTAAAGCAGAATGATTTTTGAGGGAAAAATGTGTTATTAAAATTATCTTAAGAAAAGGGAAAAACCTGAAAACAAACATCTTTAATGTAGCTAAGTGCTTTCAAACAGACTTTTCCTCAACAGATGGGAGCTGAGGCTGAATAGAGAAAGTGATGGGCTGGGGAGACAGCTTCACATGCATCTGGGGTGCTCAGATACTGCCTGGCATGGGGTCTCTGGAAGCCACAGACGCATCCATGAAAAAAGACTCAGCTCTAAATATCTGCCAACATCAGATGTTGCAAAACCAGCTTCAGAACTTTCCTTTTCATTGCCTTGCCTTGAACCAGGTCAACCGGGCTCAACCTGGTCAGAAGCTTTGGTAAACAATCGGAAATCAATTGTTTGATTGATTGAGAAGAGAAGCAGGCAAAAAAAGCAGATGACCACATCCTCTTTTCCAATAGAGCTAAGAGAGACTTAACCTTAAATCCCATTTGGAGTTTTAACTATTTCATAGATTAATTATGCTAAATACCAAAATGAGACTATGTATTGCAAATGAAGTGGGCACAGAAATTAGCCAAGGTCCTAGCAAGAAACAGATGGTACTCAAACTAGGTAACAGAGGAGAGTTTCCCACAAGGGCTGTTTACTGTATGTGAGCAGAGTTTGGGGAAAGCGACATGGAGGGAGCAGTTCCTCCAGGCTCCCTCCCTATTGTCAGCACCCCGGAAGGACCTGGGGGCAGAACGGGGCTCCAAAGCCTGTAGAGAGTAGTGATTTGCTGAAGGCCGCTGGCAAGAGAGGAGGCCTTTGGTAGAGCCAACTCAATGCAACCCAGCAGAGGGGGGAAGAGGAAGAATAAATATTTTGTCTTCTCCTTCCTCCCACACGGACTCTACCATCTCCTGCTAATGCTTCTTGTTGATCAAATCCAAAATGAAGCCAAAGGACAGCACTTTACATATAGGTTGGTTCCCAGAGCCAAGAACAGGGAAAGGTGAAGAGTAGATCTTAATGGACACCTAGAAAATGTCCAGTACAATAGATAAACAGCAAGGGCCTACTGTAGAGCACAGGAAACTGCATTCAATATCCTGTAATAAATGCTAATGGAAAAGAATATGAAAGGGAATGCCTGTATGCACATGTAGAACCAAATCAGTTTGCTGTGTACCAGAAACTAATACAACTTTGCAAATTAACTATATTTCAATTTTTAAAAAATGAAAATTTCTGCTACACAAGATTTAAAGGACTTCCCTGGTGGTCCAGTGCTTAAGACTCTATGCTTCCACTGCAGGGGAAGCCCCTGGTCAGGGAGCTGAGACCCCAAATGTTGTGTGGCATGGTCAAAAAAAAAACCTTAAGACCAACAGACAAACAGAACCCACCTGTGCTTTCTTCTAAAGAGAAAGGAAGAACACCCCCACTATTGCAAGTGTAAAGGGACAGTGAGGGGAAGAAAGAAGTCACTTTTACGAGTGTGCCCGAGAGATGTACTTTCAGGCTACACAAATATAATGTATAACAGAACATGATTATAAGTTAATTTCTGACTTAGTAATTCAGGAAAGTGATAAATTCTTCTAGGAAGAAAGAGTGAGAGGAAATTTAACCCTGGCTCTAGGACTTGACCTTCTGGGTTCCAACCCTGGACTTGTGTTGCTTATTTTCTGATGATCATAATGTCTTCAGCTACAAAGACTCCTGACACCCTCTTCATTCACTGTAGTCCTGTTTAACACATGTGTTTTTTGTCTTAACTGCCTTTGCCTCTGCTATTCTACCGCAATTACTCTTTTATCTTTCAATTAAGTCTCTTTGCATTCAGCCACTTATGCACAGAATTCTTCCTCTAGTGAAAGACACTTTTCTCAGTCTTTGAAAGAAAACCTCTCCCATTCTTTTCATCCATCAGAGCGCTGCGTTCATCGAGGCTGACTTCAGCTTCTGATTGTCACTATGCTAATCTGAGCCCCATTTGGGAGGACAGGAATGGTGTACTGGAGAAAGCATCATGATGATAATAATAGCTATCATGTATTAAGACCTTACAGGGGGTAGGCACTCTGCTAAGCACTTTACATGTGTAGGGAAGGGAAAAAATCTTCCTTGACCCTCTAAGGTTCCCTGGCTGGGTCTGAAAATTAAACTGACAAAGACAGATTAACAGGAGAAAAGCATACAAATTTATCTGATTTAACTCTGACATGACATGGGAGCCACCATAAGGAAATGAAGACCAGATGAAATGGTCTTTTTTATGATGAATCAATTGAAGAGTAGACAGTTGTGAAGGAATAAAATAGGTCAATGGGTATGTGCTAAGTTGAGGGAAACTTAGCAAGGTCTGCTTATTCAGATTCTTCTCAGTGTCCCTCTGTCTTCTGAGATAAGGGTGTTCCCTTCCTCCACGTATGGGGAGAGCACCTCTCACATGAAGCATTTATGAGCTGTTTCAGGGACAGATGATCAGAGAGACCCTCTTATTTCTGCGAATTTCTCAAACTGCTTCAATTTCCAAGCTGCCATGTTTTGGGAGAGTGAGAACGTGTCCTGAGCCCCAGCACATCCTCTCTACCTTCTGGTTCTACCCCTTTTAGACATGAAGAATCTGAGGTTTCCTTGAGTTTAAGGATTTGGAGACAATCAGAGAGCTGGCACTGAGGGAAACTAAAACTGTAAGCCAGCATAAACTCATCCAAGACTGTGCTCTGGCTACTTTCAATGGCTTTTCAATTCATATTTTCTATATATTAATTCATCTCTACACCTCACCCCAGTTGGCTCAGTGGTAAAGAATCTGCCTGTCAAGAAAGAGATTCAGGTTCGATCCCTAGATCGGGAAGATGCCCTGGAGAAGGAAATGGCAACCCACTCCAGTATTCTGGCCTGGAGAATCCCATGGACAGAGGAGCCTGGCGGGCTACGGTCCATGGGGCACACAGAGTTGAACATGACTGAAGTAACTAAACAACACCAACACCTTGCTATCTTTGTGACCTTAGAGAATTCATTCAACCTTTCTTTGCCTCTCTATGCCCAGTTTTTTAAACCAAAATAAGAATGATACTAACACCTGGGTCTTCCTATTTGACAACACTGTTGAGAAAAGGCCTTGGATGCGTTATGGGATTTGAGGCATTTAAACTTGTCGGGAGGCAGTGTTTCCTGTTGCTGTTGATACACAGTATTTATACCTAAGACTCCAGGCTACACTCTCTCCTAAGAAAAGATCTCAGAGTAACCAGTCCTTTTAGTAACCTACCTTGACTTCCTGCCCTCCTTGACAACTACAGAGCTGAATGGCTCCTGGACACAATGCACTATAAAAGCTGTTCCCCTAGAAGCAAGCATTTTTTTTTCCAGTGGCCCTTTTTCTGTTTCCCTTTAAAAGTAATAAAGTTCTCTTATTATATAACTATGGGACAAGGGATCAGACAGTGCTTAAAATGCAAAAAGTGCCCTACATTCAAACCACTGTTGCCCAGAAGAAACACCCTTTGCAAGACTTAAATAAACCCTTTAACTCTTACCTGCTTCTGATGCATGAAAATTACAAAAAGCACTGTGTCTTTATCCGTGGTTTCCTAGTGACATCAAAGGAGACATAAAATACCCCAAGATGCCTCAACTCCTTGGAATTCTGGCTGAATTCCAGAAGCAAATCAACCCAAGAATTGTAGAAACACTCATTTGATTTTCATTATTTTCTTATCAACCGTGAATTAAAGGGTTTCATTGTACAACATAACTAATCAAAATAATGGGCTCCTTAAATCTATTCCATGAATTGGGCCAGGTAAATCAATTCTGCTTGTCAGTTAAATTCAAATGTCTTATTTCAATGAATTCCATTTTGATTTATGTTTTAAGAATACCTATATAAACCTAGCATTCATGAAAATGGGCTATAGCTATCCTTTTTTAACTAGTGAAAAAAAAGTCACAAGCTTCGGAGTCAGCTGCATCTTTTTTCACCATATTAACAAATATTTATGAATCTGTACATACTGGGACATGACTCTGGGTTTCAATCCTAGTTCCCGTTTCCCAGGAGAAGAGAGAAGAGCTGGGGCTACGTAGACTTGGAGAGCTTAACCCAAAGAGAGGTAGATCACATCCAGATAGTACCATCTAAAGAATACCAAGCCCACAAATACATGAGGCAAGAATTCCTGACAACCTATCTAAATAGGAACGTGGGTTTATTATTTTTTGTCTACATTTTTTTTTTAATTATCAAATTCCCACATAATAATTTACCCTGGACAATTCAATTTCTTTGAATCTGTGAGGACACAGATCTTTAAAAAGCAATTGATTATATAGGAAATGTGCAAAATGTCTGGCATGGTGACAAATAACAGTTATTTTAAAAAGGCATCTATTATTATTATTATCATTCCCATCCTAGGAAGCTCTTTCTACAGGTGATTTTTATGTTTTCAAATATCTCATTAAACTTGCAAAGGTATATTTAGATCCATGCAATATATTCAGATGCATTCAATGACAGACTATGTCATAAGCTAACTCTGCTATGGTTTCTGTCTTTTAGAAAAATGCTGTTCAGAGTCAATGTATCATAGAAATTAAAAGCCCAGCTTGAGGTGTGATTGAGTTATAGTCCATTGCCTGAGATGAGTAAAACCATTCATCCCCCACAGACAGGTCTATACTTGGTACTGGTGAGTCTTACTAAATCTTTATGTGATCTAAGTTTTGTTATACTTGAAATGGTTAATTAGGAAAGGCAGGGGAGTCTGAAATGTCACAGCAAGTTCCTTTTGGCCCACTGTCACGTTTCATGAATTCTTGTGCTGAACCCATTTGGATTAAGCAGTGACCCAATCCAAACAAATTGCTTCTGTGCCTCTTATCTCCTATTACCTATTAATGTCCCAATACATCTGCATTGCGTAGCTCAGTAAGATCCATTAAGTCCTTGGGCAGTGTTTACGGCTAATTTTTTTTTTATTATTTCTTTGAGGCTCAAATTTATCACAATAAAGTGATAGAAATCTACAGTGCAGACAGTGAGTACAACACTTTTTAAAAGAAAGGAAAGCAAAGAAGTATAAGATATGCAATTTCAGTCTGGGAATTCTCAGAGCAACTCTGTGAGTGAGAGACAATCATTTCTTGTAGGTTTTAGGTAAAGATATAATTTACCTTTATTTGCAGACACAAAATTCTAAGAAAACATTACTTGCTGTCAATTCCTCTGGCTTTAAAAATATTTATGAGATTGAAATAGTTACCTGGAGACAGACATTTCATTTCAATGTCAAAGGTCAGGCACATTGGCTAACACCCCAGATAATATTGATGTACTTTCAAAATTTAAAATAATGTTTATACCATTTACTTATTCATTCATATATAGAGCACCCATCCTGAAGTATCTGGGACACTGAACAAGGTTTACATAAATCTGACTGTTTTTTCCTCTGGGCCATTTGGCTCAGTCTGGTTGAGCATAAATATTCAATAATACTTTACAATGACAAAGCATCTTTTATGCAAACATCTCTAAGCACATTATTCACCAATATTACAATCTCCTTTTTAACCTACTGGTAAAGTCACAGAAACTAATTGACTTTCTTCAAGGTCCCACCAGAAATTGTTTATTTTATACAGTCCAGGTATCCTGTTCCTACCTATAACTAAAAGGAAAAAAAAAAAACAAAAACACACATTTTTTAGATGCTTAAGCTGATGACCTACACTAAATATTTCTAAATTGAATCTATTAGGCAAAAACATCCTCCTTAAAGATGTTAAATGTTGTGATGCATCCAACTGAATTTTATAACTTTTCTTCCAATTTGCCCAAGGCCAGTTACCATTTTCAGAGCCCCAAGAATGACCTATTTTAATTGAACCCTGTTACAAACACTTAAACTTTAACTCTTTAATCAAATCAGTTTTCTAAACAGAAATAAAGTTGGAGCACAAAAATAAAACTTTTCCTGCAAAGATCCAGTTGAAGTATTAACATATCTGTACCAAAATAGTCAAGCAAAGTAAAAAGGTGGGAATTACTGTGAGATCTGGGCAAATCTCAGAGTTCAGGTTACCCGAGCAAAAGGAAATAATTTAAATTCTTTTTTACTTCTTCTCCCAAATGTTAAGTAATGCATGCTAAATATTAAAAATAAAATACCCCGAAAATGGGAAAATTTCTTTTTAATCAATCACCACTGTGACTGCCATAAGAACACATTTTACAAACCCCTAACTTCAGGGAGTATATGTGACTGAGGACTGAGCTCTGAAATTCATCATCTGTGCTGGAATTGGCACTGAGGCACTCTTCCCCAGGTTGGTCCCAGCCAGTGATGAGCATGGAAAGGCTATAACAAAAATCCTGGACTTAGAAGATGTGGGAGGGCGTCCCTGGATGCTCAGAGGTAAAGAATCCACCTGCAATGCAGGAGACACAAGTTCCATCCCTGGGTTAGGAAGATCCCCTGGAGGAGGGCATGGCAACCCACTCCAGTATTCTCACCTGGAGAATCCCCATGGACAGAGGAGCCTGTCTGGCTACAGTCCAAAGGGTCGCAAAGAGTTGGACACAACTAAAGTGACTTAGCACGTGTGCACAGAAGATGCGGGAATCTTCTGACAGGCGACTTTGGATCTAGGACTCCCAAAGATCCTGGTGAACTTTCTTTGAACTGCACTTATGTTTAAGTGATTCACACAATCTTCCTTTCTTTCTTCCCTTACTCCTTCACTCCTGCATCCCAGACTCTCTGGGCTCCCACTCCAGTTTCTCTCATGGGCATTTCCCCTAATCAATTTCTTGCATGTTCAGTACCATCCTGGCATCTGCTTCTTGGAGGACCCAGACTAACCCATCATCTGATGGTGATGGTGATGATGATGGTGATGATGGTGGTGGTATCACGATGGTAGTGAAGACGATGATGACAATTATCAACATTTAGTGAGCCATTTTAAAAATATCAGGTCCTGTGCCCAAGAAATTGCCTAAATTATTTCACATACTACTCCCAATAACCTCCAAAACATAGATATTATTCACCTGAGGGAAGTAAGTCTTAAAAAGGTTAAATAACAAAGACCACATTTCTTAAGAAAATTAAATTTGAACTCTTGTTTTTCCTAAGCTAGTGGAGTATAGAAACACTGTTTCCAGTAACTACTACATTATATTACTTCTCTGTATTAAAATTTTGTGGTACAATCTTCCAGTCTTCTTCTAGATAGTTATTACACAGTTATAATTATACTCAAAATAATAAATGTAAGAAGTTAAGTTTTTTTTATAAGAAATTGAATTTCTACTTGAACTTTCTGATTAGCCTAAAATTTTCACTGTTAATCTGTTTCACTGGGTTACATAGACCTGATCCAATTATTCAAATACTGTTAACATATTCACATATTTTCCATATTTGTACCACATATATGTAGAACCACTGTATCAACTCTGTGCGGTGGAGGAATTTCCCCAAGTTATGAAAACAAAGGTCAAGCAAACAAGCCAAGGTCAAGTAACTTAGAAAACCAAGACTGTTAGAACATCCAAAATAACAATACCCGGTCTCCAACTTTAGAATTTATTAACACTATTAAATAGACCACTTTAAATAACAAACCAATAGGCTTTTTCTAAACAAAACAATTGGTACAATAAAATGTACTTAAGAGGATTTATATCCCATAAGTGTCTTACTAAGAAGAGAGACCAGCCTGGAACTTGTTGCAGGTTGCCAATTCCAGAACAGAACTTTCCAATGGCGGTAGATGCCACCTGGAATAATTTGAGGTTCCTTTGACTCATAAACTAATTAAATTTCCTCAAGGTGTGTGTGTGGAATCACCTAGGAATCACTGGGTCAGTCTTCAGTCTTGGCAGATTTCCACTGATACCTCAAAATAACTCCCTTCATACTGAGTATTCTGGAGTTTGCATGTGAAAGAATGATTGCAGTTGCTATAAATAGTTTCTACTGTATGCCAGTTGGCAGCATAAAGTGGTGTTTCATCAGTAACCTTCCAAAAGGGTCTTCTTAAATACATATGCATTTTAATAAGGAAAGCACACTTGTCTTGCAAATAGAATTTTAAGACAAGTCATCAAGATGTCACTCTAACAAATTTTCAAGAATTCACTGCCCAACTAGATTGTCTCTCCCAAAGACCCTCTTACATAAAGGAAAGACACTGCTACCCTTCACTGACTCTGTAGTTCATCTTACCATTAAAGTTCCACTTCTACCAGAATTTGGATGGAGTCTGGACTATAATTGCAATGCAATGTCCATGACAACTGCCTCAATTTTGTAGAAACTGGAAAGACTCTCTTTGTTTCTCCAACCCAGCACAAACCTTTAGCTCTGCCTCTTAAATGGGCAAGAAACTGAATCCCTGAATGTCTTCATGGACTCACAAATCTACCACCTTTGCAACTCCTTCCTGGAATGTTAGAACTTAGAATGTTCACACACACACACACACACACACACACACACACCCCTCATCTGTTCCTTAAAACCCTACGTTGTCTTCACCGTTGGGCAGGCTCCAAGTTCCATGCTGCCTTTTTCTGCTTTGTTTCTTGTGGGCTTTATCACATCATGTTCTCCCTCAGTCACAAATGAGTTTCAAATGAGTTTCATGACAACGATCATGTAATCCATCATCCAGCCTCTATAAAATAAGGAATGCACATTGATGTTTTAAAGGCCCTGTTCCCTGGCAAGGAGTCAGGAGTTGCCAAGTGGGGAAGAAGCAGTAAAGAAAGGAACACTGGGTGGATAGGCATACATTTTCCCTCTCTTCCCTTCAACCAGAGATGCTCTATCTGGATCTGTTTTATTAAAGTTCTAAGTTAGATTTTCCTTGAAAACTGAGTTCTGCTGCATTAAAAACTGTTATAAAATCACTGGTCTAGACGACGCCTCAAGCTCTTTCTAATCATTCTCATTTTCTGGAAGAATGCCACATCCTTGTGGGCTCTTCTGAATCTTTTGATTCTTTTACAGCACTTAATCCAGACTTTGCAACCTGCTCGTTTTCTGTTTCCCTCTATAACCCTATCTCAAGGATTCTCTTCTTTTATGACTTAACTATCAGCTACACACTGATAACTATCAGCAAATCCCATCCAAAAATGGAGATATGAATTTCCAGTCACTTCCTAGGCATTTCCATTTAAATACCTTAAAGAAATTTCAACCCCAAATTGAATCTACCAAATTATATATCTACCAAGCAAATTCCAATCTCTCTCCTTCTCCAGTGTATTGTATCTCTATTCATAGAATCATCAGCCAGAAAGTTATCTAAACTGTTATCACAAGAGTCACCTTAGTCTTCCTTCTAGTTCCTTCACACCATACATTATATTCATGGGCTCCCCTGGTAGCTCAGTTGGTAAAGAATCCGCCTGCAATGCAAGAGACCCCAGTTCAATTCCTGTGTCAGGAAGATCCGCTGGAGAAGGGATAGGCTACCCACTCCAGTATTCTTGGGCTTTCCTTGTGGCTCAGTTCGTGAAGAATCACCTACAATGTGGGAGACCTGGATTCGATCCCTGGGTTGGGAAGATCCCCTGGAGAAGGGAAAGGCTACCCACCTCGGTATTCTGGCCTGGAGAATTCCATGGACTGTATAGCCCATGGAGTCACAGAGTCATGCACGACTGAGTGACTTTCACTACATTATGTTCACGAATATTTCCTTTTGGTTCTCTCTCAATGATACCTCTTTCTGGTTTTTTCTCCATTTTTTCCCCTCTACCTAAATTCAGGCCTTTGACACCATCTTCCTCATCTATTGCAATAGCCGAATAACTGTTCCTTTGCTTCCATGTCTTCTTCCTTCAGTTCCTCCTCCACTCTGATGTCAAAACTCTTCTAGTGTATGGACTTCACTGTAGCACTTCCTGTGCTTAATATTTTGTGGGTCCCAAGAACCAGAGCACAAGATCATGACACCAACTCCCTAGCTTGGAACCTTATATGCATCATGACAAGGCCCTACCTACCTCTCTGGCTTGAGGTCCTACCATTTACCCTGTCATCAGAAAACATAGCCGATGGCAGAATTTCTCGAATCATCGGCAACCATCCACAACACAACCACACAGAGCATTTATTTTTAAAAAACATAAATTCCTGGGCCCCATCTATAAATATCACTATTAAATAACCTGGTATAGGCCCCCAAATCTTGAAACAAGAACTCCAGGTGATGCTGGTACATTCTAAAGCATTAGCGTTTTGTTTCTTCTGCTTTCGAGTTGTCACATGCTGTCATAGTCACGTGTTTGCCTCTACTTCACTAGAATCTTGGATTCAAATGATCGTCCTACTGACCTTTTAAACCTCCAGACTCTAGTACCCACAGTAAATAAATATCTAGGAAGAACTATGCAGTCATAATTCAAATAAATATTCATTCAGTTTACTTTAATTACTAATTCATCCCCAGGAACCCTCCAAGTACAACCTGGAGATAGACCTCTTTGGAATCTTCTTGCCTAATTTCTCTACAACCAAGAGGAAAATCATCATCTAAGTCAGTCATATTGCAGGCTTAGTATAGTTGTAGCTGATCTTTCTTTGAGCCACACAGCATATACTAGCATGCCCCTAGAGGATGTCTGGCCCAGCTGTATAGTTTCTATGCGGACAACTCTTCTGTTTTCCCTTCATCTAATCAGTTGAGCCACAAGAGTGTCTTGTGTGCCTACGCTCGACAGGCTCTTGCCACCACAAAGAATCAGAGGATTGGAGAGGGGGGTGGTGGGCGGGGAGATCTATGTACTAGCTACAAATTTTCTACGCAGTAAACATGGTTTATATGTACATTGTAAATTTAGCCAACTAATTTGTTGAAATAATTCCAATGAATTGGAACTGTTAGGGCTAAGAATACCCAAAATTTATAGTTTGGGTCCAAACCAGATTTTCCCCTATTACACAAATAGGACTTCATCAACCTTGTTCCCTAGCATTTAAGTGGGTATATTTCCTAAAACTGTACAAATGTTAGATTTTTAATCTTTGGTAATATGATATTACAAAGAAATTGCTTTTCTTCTGTTATTGTTCAGCTCAGTCATTTTTATACATGCTTAACCCTTACGAGTCACTTGTGTTATTTCATGTCTTCTGTTGTGTGTTTTTTTTTTTTCCCTTGGTATAGCAATGTCTTTGTTACTAGTTTCTAAGAATTCATTTATGGCTAAGGATGTTAACTGTTTGTCATGCCACACAAATGAAATACTGTATTTTATTGTCAGTAATTTACTATGGTGTTTTGTATTTTGCTTGTATATTTTTTTAATTTAAAATTGATTTATTGAATTGGAGGCTAGTTACTTTACAATATTGTATTGGTTTTGCCATACATCAACATGAATCCACCATGGGTGTACACATGTTCCCCATCCTGAACCCCCCTCCCACCTCCCTCCCTGCTTGTATATTAAAATATAATCATGTTGTGTTTTTTTTTTTTTTAAAGAACGAGAGGATACAGCACCTCCCTCCCCATGTCTTGCTCTTCACACAAACACAATAGACAGTGACCAAAGGCCCTTTGTAATATTTCACTCTGTGAAAGAGCCTTAGTCTTTTATGCTCTGGTGCAGAATGGCTGCTGTGCATCCCTAACCAGAGCCTGCCACCCAAACCTGGATAATAATTTGTAAGATAAATGAAGGAATGGACCATCAAGAGAAAATGTTGCTCTTTCAAAGATCCCCCAGTATGCATCTGTATGATGGACTACAATAACGCCAAAGGAAGATTATTGTCTTTAGAGTAAATAATGCACTTTTTTCCCCAAGTCTCAAAGCCTGCATTTAAATGATTATTCATGGGTGTTATGGGAGTCTTTAAGCCTTAGGTTGGCAATTCCCAACATAAAAATGGGTCATGTTTCAAAAAGCATCTTTATGAGTCACCTGCCCAGAAACTCACCATTGCTTCTTACATTATGTTCCAAATTCCCAGGTCAACCCCCAAAATCTATTTATCTCATTACACACCTGAAGGGTATTCAGTGACACCAATCCCTATTTACAACATCGTTCCTTTGCGAACATGTCCTCTAAATTCCCAGTCAAGTGACATGTAAATACATTTCTCTCTGCATGTGGACATGCATGGGGAAATATGAAAGGATGAAAATGAGAAGCAAATGAGATCAGATATTTCCAGAAAACAGAATCCTGTTAATCTTACACAAACATTCATGAAATGCCTTTCTCCACATGGTTACTGCTCATTAGGGACAAAGAATTATAGCCTCCACTTTCAAGAGAGAGCTTTTCAGAATCTGAAGTAACTCCCACCCACTCCTTGCTACGTTGAAACATAAACAGGGTTATAAGAGAATCTGACATTGAATATGAAACCATCCAAACTCTTGCCTATATTTTCAATTTTTCCCCTAACTCCATTAAGTACCTATTATGATTAGTATACATTTTAAACTGGTGCATCATAGGAAATAGTCTCCTATTTTGAATCAACTTAAAGCCAAATATATCAACATTTACTGTTTCAAAATATAAAATAGGCTCTTTTTGATTAAAAAAAGGAGAAGAAAATCTAGCTTGGTTTTTTTCTATTATTAAAATGTAAAGGATTTTTAAAATCTCATTTATTTTGTCAATTGGTTCTGCTTAGCACTCTTCAGCCCAGTCCACTCTCAATTATCCATGCTAAGGAAGGAGGATCAGTGGCCTGGATAATCTAAAACAGCAGACAATTTTAAAAGCCCTTGCACTTGGCCTAGGCATACTTTACAATCAAACTCTGATTATCCACACTAATGAAAGGAAGAGCAGGCACCTTGAGAAAGATCCAAAGCCAATACAGATCTGCTCAAAAAAAACAAACAAAACAAAATACAGATCTGCTCAGCTCAAGGCAGCATCCCACACAGCAAAGGAGAAGGAAAATAACAGGGCTGCAACTGCTCACTTGCCATCGGAAACACCAGCACTCAGTGTAACAGCCATGTTAATATCGTATCAGTCCATATCAATAATTCTCATGATATTGCATGCATGCTAAGTTGCTTCAGTCATGTCTGACTTTTTGCGACCCTTTGGACTGTTGCCCACCAGGCTCTTCGGTCTATGGGATCTTCCAGGCAAGAATACTGGAGTGGGTTGCCATGTTCCCCTCCAGGGGATGTTCCCCACCCAGGGATGGAATCCGCATCTCCTGCAGCTTCTGTATTGCAGGTGGATTCTTTACCACTGAGCCACTGGAGAAGCCCCTCTCATGATATTAAAAATTCTTAAAAGCATGGAGTTATGTCCAAATGCTCAGGGAAAAAGACGTATTATCCATGTCGTTCCAAAGAGTTAATACAATAGATTGTTATAGGTACTAAAGACTTCTTTGGGAGGCTTCCTTTGCCATATGCCATTCCCAGCTCCTCACTATCTCTACCAAGCTCCCATAATATACTCAGATGAGTAGCATAAAGGATGAAGGCGAAAGAGGCAGTATGCTGCAGTAGGAACGGAGACCCAGGCTGGAAGTTAAGAAGCCTGGATCTTTGTCCTCTGTTGGTCTCTGCACATGCCAGAAGTCAGGTATGCATTCAAGCAGAGGGAACAGTGCGTGCAACAGTACGTGAAGGTCATGGCACATTTAAAGAATTACTTGTGCTTCATTTTGGTCAAAGAATAAGATACAAATGAAAAGGAAACAAGAGATGAAACTGGGGACGTAGTCAGAGGTAAAATTACAAACAGTTTTTATTTTTTTAATGCCATGCACGGATGCAGAAATAGTTCTATAGAAGGCAAGAAGACAATTAAATAATTGTTAAATTTTATTGAACACATGCAGTTTGCCCAGTGCAAATCTAAACAGTTGATGTTCATAAACATATTTACAACAACCAAGACAGATATCCCTACTATTCCCATTTTACACATGAGGAAATGAGGTACAAAGCTTAGTTGTCTCCGAAGATCACACAACTGGTAAGAGGTGAAGTTAGAGTCCAAACTTGGTCTGTTTGATTTCAGAGCTCACACTATCTCTCAAGAAATGGAGGGATTCCCCTGGAGGTCCAGTGGTTAAGACTCTACACTTCCAATGCAGGGGGCTCAGGTTTGATCCCTGGTTGGGGAACTAAGATCCTATATGCTTCACGGGGCAACCAAAAAGTAAAAACTAAAAACTGAGGACCACTTAGCTTCTCTTACCAAAAAAAAAAAAAAAATCATTAAAAAAAAAAAGAAATGGAATGAAGTGGTCAGAATTTTAAAAGACCATGCTAGAAGCAGAGTGTTAGAGAGATTGGAGGAAAGTGGAGGGAGGCAAGAAGAATTTAAGACAAAAGATGGTGAGTTCTGGAACTAAAAGAAAGGAAGCAGTAATGGGGAAGACGGGTGTAACCAAGGGGTTTAAAAGAGATAGAACAAAAAAAATAATTAAATAAAGAAGGGTAAGAGGCACAGTCTAGCATGAGTCCCATGTTTCTGTCTGGGACACTATGTGATGACCCAATAATTCTTGAAGAATCACTTAAGCTTTGCACCAGTGAACTTACCTGGAAAGCAACCCCTGCCAGATGGGCAGGCCCAAGAAAGAACAGCCTTTTTTTCAGTATGATGCTGGCACACATTCATCCAAATAAACAAATGTCCCAGCTTAACTGATGGATTTGGTGGTGGCAAATTAATTTATGTACAGATATGTAGCACACGATACAGAACTCTACTCCAAACAGGAGATGTAGCAAATTTACTGAGATACAGCAAATTTTCTCTTAGCTTCAAAGATGCATATTGACTCACATTTGTTTTGTTTTCTTTTTTTGTTTATTTTTATTTTTAATTAGGGGATAATTACAATATTGTGATGGTTTCTGCAATACAAGCAGCTCATGCAGTTCAACAGCAGAAAAACAAACAACCAAATCAAAAAGTGGGCAGAAGACCTAAACAGACATTCCTCCAAAGAAGACATACAGATGGCTAATAAACACATGAAAAGATGTTCAACATCACTCATTATTAGAGAAATGCACATCAAAACCACAATGAGGTATCGTCTCACACCAGTCAGATTGGCCACCATGAAAAAGTATACAAACAGTAAATGCTGAAAAAGGTGTGCAGAAAAGGGAACCCTCTGGCACTGTTGGTGGGAATGCAAATTGATATAGCCACTATGGAGAACAATATGGAGATTCCTGAAAAAATTAGGAATAAAACTACAATATGATCCAGCAAACCCACTATTGGGTATATACCCTGAGGAAACCATAATTGAAAAAGATATACATATCACATTTGCTTTCTATGCAACATCCATGTGTATAGAAAGAGAGGAGAGAAAAAGAGGCAAATGTGTTATAGTCTATCAGGATATTTTTAAGTATCTTACAGAAACCAAAACCATCTATAGAACGTTCCTATTAGGATGAACAAAAGTAGATGAGTGTATGAAAATCTGTGAATGTAAACAAAGAGATTGAAGTACATACTCAAAATTTGAAGACACTTCTCTGGCTGATTTTTTATTTGTTTGCTTGTTTGTATATTTTAAATACTCTACTATTATTTTGTAGTAATTCCATCATACAGATAAAAATGCTTTTTCCTAAACATATGTGATAAGCATTCATTCGGTATCAAGAACTTTGCTGATAGAAAAGAATACATAAGTAGGCAGACTGTTATCGGCAAATACCCCACATGTACCAACAGCGATGGCAGAGGATACCTTTCATCACTGCCCATGAAGCCAACTTGTTACCAGGAAACTTGGTACACGGAGAATCTGTGTCCAGAATAAAGGGATGTAAGAAAGAATGAAAAGTACAAATGGCTTAGAGCAGCTGACCCCAGAGGCAAGCACTTTTCTTGGGCATAGCACCCATCCCCCACTATGGCTTTCCTCACACTCTCTCAATATTTCACTTTCTCTCATTGTCTGAAATGCCATCAATTCCATGTTATCTCATCCTCTTCCTAAAAAGCATAAGACCAGAAAATTTCCAGAGCCTGGATGTGTTAGTGATAGAGAGGAGGAGGATAAGGGTAAGAAGAAGATGGGGGAATTCATTTGCTAAACTTTGAATAACGCTGTATGGTTCATAGGACACTTTTGTTCTATAAATGCATGTTAATAAGGACTTCCAGTTCAAGATGGGGAGTGGAATGGACATATTTAATTCCTCTCCCTCTCACAACCCCACTGAAATGGCAACCAATTTAAAAAAAAAAATCCATGACATAACTGAAAACCAAAAAAGCCCCTAAAGAATGCCACACTGACTAAAGTATTTGTGGAAAACAGAAAGTAACTAGAATGGAATTGTCTGAGAAACTAAAGCAAAGGATTACAACACACACAGACACACACACACACACACGACGGCTGGTAAGGATTAAGAGGGGTTGCCCTAGAGAATCTACGGGTCAGCCACTGCAGAGAGCAGAACAGACTCAGAGCAATCATCAGAGTAATTAACTAAAGGATTATCTAACGCGCTGCCGGCCTGACTGGTTCCTCGCCCACCCTTCAAACAGAGCAGTTGGTACTGCCTTCCCCCAACCTCGAAGTTACAAGATATGCTTAATAAAAGCGAGATATGTGACAGGAAAAGATTGCTATCAAGGGTACTGAGACAGTCCAGAAAGGCAGAATAAACTCTAGAACTAAATATGAACTTGAAGGGTAATACAGATGGGAAACAAAAGTCAAAAGTGAACAATCAGACAGAGAAAGATGAATATGGTATGATCTCACAGTGGAATCTAAGGAAACAGAAAAAAACAAACTCATAGAGGAAAAATAATTAGATCCATATCCTCCAGAGATGGGGGGTGAGGGAAAGAGAAATTGGATTAAAGTGGTCAGAAGGTACAAACTTTTGGTTATAAGATAAATTAGTACTGAGGAGGTAATGTACAACATGATGACTAGAGTAAACTTTGTTGTATGCCATATTTGAAAATTGCTAAGAGAGTAGATCCTAGAAATTTGTGTCAAAACTTTTAAACTCTTTTTTCTTATTGTGGTAATCAATTGACAATATATGTAAGTCAAGTCATTAAGCTGTACCCTTTAAACTTATACAGTGCTGTATGACAATTATATCTCAGTTAAACTGATTAAAAAAAAAGAAAGACTTGATAAAAACACTTTTAAAAGGCAAACAAAAACATTCTTTTTTAAAGTCCTCATTATCTGGCCATTATTGAGATCTACACGTTGGCTTCCTTCCCTCACACACATAGTCCTTTATGAGTAGACTGACCGTCAATGGGTCCCACTCACTTACACAGAACCCTGCTTCTTACAGGGTCAGGACTGTTTCAGTTGAACAAAACCACTTAACTTCAAAGGAAGCCTAACTCAGTTACTCCTATCAATGTATTCTTTCATTCAAAATCATAAATGGGTATTCCAGGATCACCAACCACTTGACAAAGACAAATAGCATGAAAGATGAGGACCCAAATAAACAAATAACCCAAAGATTTCAAAGTGATACAGAAAAGGAGAAAAAAGACAATTTTTAAACTAGCATTCTTAAAAAGATTTAAAGAATGATTGCATCCAAAAAATAAAACATGACTTCCTGGAAATTAGACAATCAAAGAATAAGAATGTGTTCCTAAAACTTAAAAATATGATTGCCATAATTAAATACTTCATAGAGAGGTTGAAAGATAGAATGTACAAAGCTAATGCCCAAATTAGTAATCTGAAAGAAAAACTTGGGGAAATCAACCCAGATTCAGAGAAGCACACAATGTAAGAAAAAGGTCTCCAAATCTTACCCAATGAAATTTAATTTAAAAAGAGAGAGAGAGATGAGCATACGGGATTTTGCAGGTGAAAAATCTGAGGCTTGGAGAAATTAAGAGAATTAACTCTCCAGTAGTTCACAAATAGTCTGATATGGTCTTCATATGTCCCACTCATATGCCTAAAGCTAAAATTCAATCAGTACATGAAATTGTGGCCTCAGTGGTTGATTACAGCTGGTAGCCACTCTGACTAGTTAAGTGAGTGCCAGGCTAGTCAAGTCAGTTGTTGACAGCTGGCCTCTACTCTTAATGGTCAATGAAGATGCTACCAGTAGTCTGTCCCATACCAGCAGCTGATGGTTGGAATTTCCTCTCATTAGTCAATGTAGGTGCGAGTCCAGTCTATGCCAATTTTTTTACAGTTAGCATCTGATTGGTCAGTGTATCAGCTGATGAATATCTGAATACCATCCAGCCAAAGCCCATACTTGTTTGATGATACCTACATAATTTCATGGTACAATCAAAAATGGGGGCAACTACTGAGTTTTTGTGGATCTCAAATTTGAAACTGGGGGAAAAAATAAGCGTGGTTTCTCTCACCTCAACTTCAAGGTATGAGAAATTTCATGGATAAATTCTTACCTCTCCTCCTCCTTTTTATAAATGTCCATGCTTTTAAGTCTGCTTCCACTCCTTTCTTAGATGGTTCATACCAAGTGAAGACCAGTTTGGTGAACACTGTACCAGAAGACTACCAAGGGTAGCCAAAAGATCAAATCCCCAGCTGAAATGTTTGCGCCAAGGAGTTTAGTAGAAATTAGGAAGCCAGATACACAGCCAAAACTGGTTGAGTGGAGGAAGCAAACAGGAAGTGGTCTAAAGAAATATGGGGCCTGTGCTGACATCTACAGCAGGTAGATAAAATGGGCATCTAGCTCAGGTTGTATAGTTGAATTCAGTTTTTAAAAGGCACAGAGAAGAAACAGCCTGGATAGAATCACCACAGGCCCTCCCTGGTGGCCCCGTGTTTAAGAATTGCAGGAAACATGGGTTTGATTCCTGCCCCGGGAAGATCCCACAGGCCTGGGAACAACTAAGCTGGTGCATCGAAACTACTGAGCCCCCACTCCAGAGCCCGAGAGCTGCAACTGCGGACTCCGTGTGCTGCAACTGCAGAAGCCCCTGTACCGTAAAGCCCATGCTCTGCAACAAGAGAAGTCACCGCAATGAAAAGGCCACGCACTGCAAACTAGAGAGTAGCCCCCACTCAGCTCATGTAACTAGAGAAAGCCTGCTCGCAGCAATGAAGACCCAGAGCAGCCAAAAATTAATTAAAAAAAAAAAAAGAATCACTTAATACTGGACCTAAAACCAAAGAATTTGTTCATTCTCCCACTTTTGTAAGCACAAAAGAACCTCAAGTTTCTCAACTACAGGAGTTCACCTTTGATACACCAAGGCAAATAGAAGGCCAAATTTTGGGGCCAGCCTCAATATCTGCCAACATAAAGTCAAAGTCCAAGTTAAATCACAGTCCAAACATTACACTGATATCCAGTGCATCATGGAGGGTTGGTAATCGTATTCATAAAACTGAGGGCTTCACCTCCTTAAAAACCACAAACTTGGATTCCACCAGGAGGCCTTAGTGGAGTAGTTTTAGACTTTACTTAGGACCCGTAGGATTTTTGCAGAGTACATTCACCCCTTTACAGCCTTCCCTGAAATTACTGGGAGTTACAATCTCATAAGAGCTGTAGAATCAGGTCTTAAAATTTACTTTCATAGGCCCTCGTGGCTTACCAAGGAAGTAAACAATGGCACTGAGCTATCTGCTGTTTTGTGCCTCATGTTCCCTGCAGCCAGAAACACAGGCAAAGAGTTTCATAAAGGGTTAAAAATCATGGGGGTTGTTTTGTGCTTTAAAATATTGCATGAAATTCACTTCTGTACAAATGATGATCATCTTCATTTTCTTCCCTGCCTCTTTGTCTAATAAATACATTTTTACAGGGTTTACAGTGTTCTTTACAACTCACCTAAAACACATAATTTTCCTCCTGCTTATATCACTTGTTTATTATTTATTTATTAGATTTATATGATGCTTTCCTCCAAAAAGCTCTAGGCACCATGAAGCCAACTCTGGTATAATAAACATTCAGTTCAGTTCAGTTCAGTCGCTCAGTCGTGTCCGACTCTTTGCGACCCCATGAATCGCAGCACGCCAGGCCTCCCTGTCTATCACCAACTCCCAGAGTTCACTCAGACTCACATCCATCAAGTCAGTGATGCCATCCAGCCATCTCATCCTCTGTCGTCCCCTTCTCCTCCTGCCCCCAATCCCTCCCAGCATCAGAATCTTTTCCAATGAGTCAACTCTTCGCATGAGGTGGCCAAAGTACTGGAGTTTCAGCTTTAGCATCATTTCTTCCAGAGAAATCCCAGGGCTGATCTCCTTCAGAACGGACTGGTTGGATCTCCTTACAGTCCAAGGGACTCTCAAGACTCTTCTTCAACACCACAGTTCAAAAGCATCAATTCTTTGGCGCTCAGCCTTCTTCACAGTCCAACTCTCACATCCATACATGACCACAGGAAAAACCATAGCCTTGACTAGACAAACTTTTGTTGGCAAAGTAATGTCTCTGCTTTTGAATATGCTATCTAGGCTGGTCATAACTTTCCTTCCAAGGAGTAAGTGTCTTTTAATTTCATGGCTGCAGTCACCATCTGTAGTGATTTTGGAGCCCAAAAAAAATGAAGTCTGACACTGTTTCCACTGTTTCCCCATCTATTTCCCATGAAGTGATGGGACCGGATGCCATGATCTTCGTTTTCTGAATGTTGAGCTTTAAGCCAACTTTTTCACTCCCCACTTTCACTTTCATCAAGAGGCTTTTTAGTTCCTCTTCACTTTCTGCCATAAGGGTGGTGTCATCTGCATATCTGAGGTGATTGATATTTCTCCTGGCAATCTTGATTCCAGCTTGTGTTTCTTCCAATCCAGCGTTTCTCATGATGTACTCTGCATGTAAGTTAAATAAGCAGGGTAATAATATACAGCCTTGACGTACTCCTTTTCCTATTTGGAACCAGTCTGTTGTTCCATGTTGTTAATGTTTAATAAACATTAAACTCTTCTTAAAAACCATAGCCAAGGAAGTGGCCAACATGAAGGTGAAAGAGACATGGACAAGGACAGAAAGAAGAAAGAGCCATAGGTCTGGTGAAATACACAAGCAAACAGTACGTTAGGAAGCCTAGTGACTGAAAGGCCTATTTTGCCCTTTCTGGTTACTCTACTCACAAAGACCCTGACAGTGAATTTCATTCCAAGTAACAGACAAAATATCACTATTTCTGTGTGGGGTTGGGCATGGATCTGTAGAGGATGGCGGGGGCCATGGAGTATGACAGCTATCTCTCCAGACTCAGGAGAGGGTGTCTGAAACAAAGATACCTACACAGACAATGTGTTTTGAAAATCAGTATAAAAAGACACATTATGATGTTTTAGAACAAATGACCAAGCTAGATTTTTTTTTTTTTTTTTTTTTTTTTTTTTTTTTTACAGTTGCTGCTCAGTCCTCAGTTCTGCTAAATGTCCATGACTTCCAAAGACTCTGTGAACTTTCAGAGGCTAGGGAAGCTCAAAAGTTCAAAGATTATCAAAATTAGAAAGTGACAAGGTAACTTCAGCTTTTAAATTTCAGGCCACATTGATCTAACAAAGCCACGTGTCGACATCCTGCATGTGTTATCCCTACAGTGGTGGAAGGGGTAGCTAAACAGTAACTCTCCCAGTAACTGGACAAGAATGAGCAAGAACAGAGTGCATTCTTATTTAGGGTCCAAAGAAGAAAGGACCATTCCCAGTAAATGGAGCAGATGACATAGTGGGACAGAATCAAACAAGGAGAAAAATAACATTCATCATCATTACTAGTAGTAATAGTATAGTAGTGCTATTTTTATTTAGTGGATACTATGCACCAGGCATTCTTGTGCTCCAATCATATATGCAGACCTCTTTAATTCTCAGAACAAAGCTACAGGGTGGGTATGACCATTTTCTTAATTTTACAAATAAGGAACCTGAGACTTAAACAAGTTATTTGTCCAAAGTCACTCAGCTAGCAAGTGCTCGATCTAGGATTCAAACCCAGCATAAAACTATAGGTAAGAAAAGAAAGTCAGTCAGTCAGTTCAGTCACTCAGTCGTGCCTGACTCTTTGCAACCCCATGAATCGCAGCACGCCAGGCCTCCCTGTCCATCACCAACTCCCGGAGTTTACTCAAACTCATGTCCATTGAGTCAGTGATGCCATCCAGCCATCTCATCCTCTGTCGTCCCCTTCTCCTCCTGCCCTCAATCTTTCCCAGCATCAGGGTCTTTTTCAAATGAGTCAGCTCTTTGCATCAGGTGGCCAAAGTATTGGAGTTTCAGCTTCAACATCAGTCCTTCCAATCAACACCCAGGACTGATCTCCTTTAGGATGGACTGGTTGGATCTCCTTGCAGTCCAAGGGACTCTCAAGAGTCTTCTCCAACACCGCAATTCAAAAGCATCAATTCTTCGGCACTCAGCTTTCTTTATAGTCCAACTCTCACATCCATACATGACTACTGGAAAAACCATAGCCTTGACTAGATGGACCTTTGTTGACAAAGTAATATCTCTGCTTTTTAATATGCTATCTAGATTGGTCATAACTTTCCTTCCAAGGAGTAAGTGTCTTTTAATTTCATGGCTGCAATCACCATCTGCAGTGATTTTGGAGCCCATAAAAATAAAGTCAGCCACTGTTTCCACTGTTTCCCCATCTATTTGCCATGAAGTGATGGGTCCTGTTGCCATGATCTTAATTTTCTGAACATTGAGCTTTAAGCCAAGTTTTGCACTCTCCTCTTTCACTTTCATCAAGAGGCTCTTTAGTTCTTTCTCACTCTCTGCCATACGGGTGGTGTCATCGGCATATCTGAGGTTATTTTTGTTGTTGTTGTATTTTTATTTTTTTTATTTTTTTTAATAAATTATTCTTTTTTTATTATTTTTTAACTTTACGGGAGAATGGCATTGAAACATATATCTGAGGTTATTGATATTTCTCCCAGCAATCTTGATTCCAGCTTGTGCTTCTTCCAGCCCAGCGTTTCTCATGATGTACTCTGCATATAAGTTAAATAAGCAGGGTGACAATATACAGCCTTGACGTACTCCTTTTCCTATTTGGAACCAGTCTGTTGTTCCATGTCCAGTTCTAACTGTTGCTTCCCGACCTGCATACAGGTTTCTCAAGAGGCAGGTCACCATGAACAGTATGAAAAGAAAAGAAAGCAGACATATAAAAGGCATCTGTGTATTGACAGAAAGAGAAGGGAAGATCAGTTTCCCTTCTGAAAGCTGTTATTAGACAGTGAACAGCATAATAGCGGGCTAGGGATCACAAATAAAGAGCTTACAGTAAGGCAGCAGCAAGCCAGGTGTAGACAGAAGAGGTCTAGCCATGCAGAAGCCCTGTGAAGAGAGAAGCTCAGAAGGAAGCCGTATGTTTACCCCCCGCTCCTGAATGAGCAGGATCTGGAGCTGGGAACTGAAACCCACTGTGCTGTCTTAGATAACTGATTGCACATTTCAGCCAAGTTTACTGTAGAGTTCTAAAGTGAGTCATTCTCAGTAATCCCTTTGTGACTGACCCCCATCTAAATATAAGTACCATTCAGGGATCACTTGCTAATCATTCAGCATTTAACATATATCATTGTATTTAAACCTCATAGCAACAATATAAGGCTGATAGTACCATTATTATCCCCATTTACATGAGAAGGCACAGAGAAGTTGAGTACTTGCCCAAAGTCTCACAGAGTTAGGAAAAGGTAGAGACGGACCCCAGGTCCAGGGAGTCTGTCTCCACAGCCTGATTTCCTAGTCTCCATGCTATGCTCCTTCTAGAACCTGATTCTGTTCACTTCATTCCAGCACTCTGCAACCCCCTCTCGGTTCTGTCTGACCTCTCTTCTGAGAAGGAAACTAGCCAACGTGATAGCTCTCATTTTTACTCCTAGAGGGTCATCCCTGTCAAGTCACCCACGCTGACCAAGTGGAGATTATCTGGGAAAAGATGAAGACGGTACTAGAGAGAGAGAGAAAAGTGATGTGGGATCTTGCTTAACTGGACATTCCCAGACCTTTTGAGCATGCCTTGTATCAGAGCATGAAAGTATCAAAGTATTGGTTGCTCAGTCGTGTCCGACTCTTTGTGACCCCATGCACTGCAGCCCTGCCAGGCTCCTCTGTCCATGGGATTCTTCAGGCAAGAATAGTGGAGTCAGTTGCCATGCCCTCCTCCAGGGGATCTTCCCAACCCAGGGATCGAAGCCGGGTCTCCCACATTGCACGCTGATTCTTTACCATCTGAGCCAGCAGAGCATATGTGTATTAGAACACAGAGTCCCCATGGAAGATGGCTTCTACCTGGCAGTTCCATGGAGGTGAATGGAGACCAACTTCATTCTGGATCCTCTTTAACCTCTCACAGTTGCTTCTCTTTACTTCTCAGCCACTGAGGAAATGGGGGGACTTGTGCTCAATAGAAATAGAACAGGGCACCTCTCCCAACTGAAAAATATCCCTTAATGATGTCTCTTGAAATCTTTGAATGTACTTGGTCAATATTTTCCAACCAACAGGAGCAACTATTTTTAGGGAGGTTATGGCCAATGTGTTCAAGAAACAAATGATGAAAGCAACTCGTTCAATGTACACTGATGTCTCAGATAAGCTGAAACTGACCAAAAATACAGCTGTTGCTGGGTCTTCAGCCCGTCACCACCACTACCCTTGTGCCCAAGGAAAGGGACATGGGAAGCGAGCCTCTTCTATGGGAAAAGCGGTCGTTTCCTTTATACAATTATGGGCTCTTCGGTGCTATTCTGGGGCTTCCCAGGTGGCGCTAGTGGTAAGAACCCGCCTGCCAATGCAGGAGGCCTACCAGACGCAGGTTCGATTCCTGAGTCAGAAAGATCCTCTGGAGGAGGGCACAGCAACCCACTCCAGTATTCTTGCCTGGAGAGTCCCCATGGACAGAGGAGCCTGGCGGGCTAGAGTCCATGGGGTCGCACAGAATCGGACATGACTGAAGCGACTTAGCATGCACTTTCCCTTCTTCTTCTTCTTCTTTTTTTTTTTTTTTTTTTTTTTTTGCCTCTATCCCCACCTTCTTCCGCAGACATACAGAATCTATGAGAAGGCATCCAGCCCAGCTGTAGAGAGGGAAAGGAGTTTCTCCTACCTTCCACTTGATAAGCTGAGGTGGCTGCCCCCCATCCAAATCCTGCAGGGAAAGCCATGTGTTTCAGAGACAGCCGACCCCGACACTCGGACAACGGAGAGGCACTTTTCAGGCAGAGTCCCGCGGTTGAGCAAACAGTAAGTGAACTCTCATCCTGACTGAAGTCTCCGATCGTGAGCGAATATGCAAACAAGAAGGGAGCCTGATTAAACGACTCTGCTTGAATGGCCACAGCCTTGATAGGAAGCCAAATCACTGTGTTCAGGGGGAGTGTCTATAGTTTCTTCTCTGGACACTCCCTGATTCTTAACAGAGTTGGGCCAGCCTGGGCACAGACCTAGTCCCTGCTTTGGCAGGGTACCCATCCTTTTAATGAAATACATGGACATTGCTTTTAAAAGTCACGTAAACCCTTGTGGCTCAGCTGGTAAAGAATCCGCCTGCAATGCAAGAGACCTGAGTTTGATCCCTGAGTTGGGAAGATCCTCTGGAGAAGGGAAAGGCTACCCACTCCAGTATTCTGGCCTAGAGAATTCCATCGACTGTATAGTCCATGGGGTCACAAACAGTCAGACAGGACTGACCGACTTTCACTTTCACTTTGGGCTTCCCTGGTGGTTCAGTTGATAGAGCGTCTGCCTGCAATGCGGGAGACCCAGGTTCTATCCCTGAGTCCAGAAGATGCCCTGGCGAAGGAAATGGCAACCCATTCCAGTACTCTTGCCTGGAAAATTCCATAGACGGAAGAACCTGGTAGGCTACAGTCCTTAGGGTCACAAAGAGTTAGACACGACTGAGTGACTTCACTTTCTTTCTTTAATCCTCCTAGAACTTTCCCTTGACCATTTCCTCACAATTCCTTATCCCCATGCCCTAGAGGTAACTATTCTCAGCTGTTTCTGCTGGGTTTTATTTTCATGTTGCTTCCCAGGTGGCGCTAGTGGTAAAGAACCTGCCTGCCAATGCTGGAGGCATAAGAAAGGCAAGTTCCATCCTTGGGTGTGGATGATCCCCTGGAGGAAGCATGGCAGCCCACTCCAGTATTCTTGCCTGGAGAATCCCATGGATAGAGGAGCCTGGGATTCAGGCTACACGACTGAAGCCTGCTCGGCATAGGTATGTATGTCTAAGCAATAGGCTGATACTGGTGCTTCTTAATTTGTTTTTCCATTTTCCATAGTAACTATTGACTTCTGGATAGAAGGGTGGAAGATCCCAGCGTGTGTGTGTTTTCTTTCTCTCCCCTTCCTGCATTCCCCCCAATGTGGTTAGATTACTATTTCTGTTTAAATAAATGTTCACTATTTGCATGAATTTGACCAAGTATGGCTCAAAGTAAACCATGTAGCATACCACACTTATGTGAAACTTTTATTTTCTCTACGTTCATCAACTGTCTGGTTTTAATATTTAATTTCCTGTATACTTGTCACTAATTTATCCCCAAACAGTCTGCCTGGGCTATGAATCTATGTTCAGACACTTCTGTTTTCCTGCTCCACACTGCACTGTTTATTTCTTAGGCAGCCACAGATGTACCTGGTCTGCAGCCTCCTTCATCAGCTCTAGGATTTCTCCCTCTTTGTTTCCTTTCCCTTTTTAGAGAAGCAAGCCCTTGAATAACTTTCTGATACAAAGGGCATGCTGCTGCTGCTGCTAAGTCACTTCAGTCATGTCCAACTCTGTGTGACCCCATAAACAGCAGCCCTCCAGGCTCCTCTGTCTCTGGGATTCTCCAGGCAAGAATACTGGAGTGGGTTGCCATTTCCTTCTCCAACAAAGGGCATAGGAGGCATATTTTTTGAAACCCCATAGTCGTACAATTATCTTTATTCTAATGTCACAGTTTGGCTACTCTGGAATTTTATGACACAGATAATTTTCACTCAGAATTTTGAAAGCATCGGTTTATGGTTTTCTAGCTTCTGGTGTGGCAATTGAGAAGTCTGATGACAAGCCAAGTCCTAATCTTTCATATGTCACCCATTTTGTGCCTTAGCTCACTCTCACTGCCCCCTGAGCTTCTGTTTCTGGAATTTCACAGTCACATGCCTCATGTGGAACTTCTCATCCACTGTGCCAGACACAGCGTGTGGACCACAGTCATGAGGATGCTGACAATAGGAGAAGCTGGGTGAAGGGTACACAGGGACATTCTCTACTATCTATGCACCTTTCCTGTACATCTAAAATCGATCCAAAATTAAGTTGGGTTTTTTAATGCCTGGGGAGAGAGGAGTTAGGAAAAATCAAAGTGAGGAAAGTTATTTCTTCAGTTCAAGTATTAATCACACAGTCATGTCTGACTCTTTGCAACCCCAAGGACTGTAGGCCTCCAGGCTCCTCTACCCATGGGATTCTCCAGGCAAGAATACTGAAGTAGGTAGCCATTCCCTTCTCCAGAAGATCTTCCCAAACCAGGGATCAAACCTGGATCTGCATTGCAGGTAGATTCTTTACCATCTGAGTCACCAGGGAAGCCCCCAGTTCCTCCAAGACAGCAATAATGCATCCTACACTGTATAAGACAGGAACATAAGATGGGATCAAAGTATAGCTAGGTTGAAATCCTATCCTCTCTAGTTATCCTAATCCTAGGAAAAAAGAAGAGGTTAACTATCAAAGGAAATGAGGGAAGACATTTAAATGGTATATGTTTGGTGAAATAAACATAAAAAACACAGGGCATGCTATTAAAGTCCCTCTAGTCTTTCAGTCTGCAGCAATCATGAGCTGAATGGAAAAAAATATTAAAATATTTTCACTATATAACACTAGATGGCAGTATTGCAATTTTTTAGGTTTACAAATTGCTGTGTGAAGTGTTACTAACATTTACTTATCCCACCAATGGCCATCTACACCATAACCCCTAGCTTCTAATGATTTTTCTCCAGAAAGAAAAATCTACCTTCTCAGTGCTCCACATTCTCTGAAATTATTAGACCACAAAAGGCAGGATCTAATTTTTCTCAGCTCTGGTGGCATTCTGCAATCTAGCATTCTTAAGTATCTTGATGTCAGAACCTCTTTACATCCTTAAAAAGAACTGAAGCCCTAAAGAGCCTTTTTTAAAATATGATTTGTATTTATCAATATTTATTCTATTTGAAATTAACACTGAGATTTTTTAAAATATTTACTGATGAATTCATCTAAATAGCAATAAAAAGCATGTGAGCATAAATATTTTACAAAAAGTAATCATATAAACAAAGAATATTTAGTGAGAAGAGTGTTTTGCATCTTTGCAAATCTCTTTTATGCCTGGCTTAAGAGAAGACAGCTGGATGTTTATATCTGCTTTCATTTGATCCGTTGCCTCTGGAAAACTCTATACACTCATGGAGGAAAGAAAGATGAGAGTGGAAGAGACAAATCATGTCTCAGTATAAGTATGGGTCCCCTCAAAGGGCCTTCAGGCCCCAGGGGTACCTTTGCTCCACTGGCAGCCTCTCCAATACCTCCCTTTGCCTCTCCAATACCTCCCACAATCTCTCTGTATTGTTGCCTTAGAGAGAGCTCATTCCACTAACACTCCCTGCACTAAAACCCTCCTGGCGAATCTGCAGCCCCCATCTTCAGTAAGAAAAAAAGTTATTTCTTAGTTTTCTTTATACAAAAGAATTCTGATTTCATGGCCCCATCTAACAAGACTGTCTGGCAATTTAACTTGTTACTGAGTCCCCTCCACTCCATTTTAGGGCCAAATAAGAAAATTCAGGTCTTATGAAGATGATTTTTTTAAATGCTTGATGTCCCCATCCTCCCACCTCCCAATTTTAATCCCTACTGCTGCTGCCAAGTCACTTCAGTCGTGTCCGACTCTGTGCGACCCCATCCCTGGGATTCTCCAGGCAAGAAAACTGGAGTGGGTTGCCATTTCCTTCTCCAATGCATCAAAGTGAAAAGTGAAAGTGAAGTCGCTCAGTCGTGTCCGACTCTTCGTGATCCCATGGACTGCAGCCTACCAGGCTCCTCCGTCCATGGGATTTTCCAGGCAAGAGTACTGGAGTGGGGTGCCATTGCCTTCTCCTTTAATTCCTCTTAGCTGATGCTAATACGTCCACTATCCAGTCTCTACACCTGCCATTGCGCCCTGCAGTCCACTAACTCTCAGCTTTTGAGACATAGGAACCCATTAAGGGTGTAATTCTGAGCCCTCTGGTTCAACTCACTTTCAAAACCACACAATAATCCCTTTGAGATCCTACTACTTTCCCAGTGTCCAGCCTTGGAACAACAGCACACCAAATCCTGCCGTTCAGGACAGTCACCGACCTCTGTCCACATTCAAAACTGAAGGGAAATGAATATATGACTTGCATTATGGGTTTGGCTGCAGCCATGCTCTTTCTAAAAATCCTGGAGTGCTGTAAGACTATAAATGCTGTACCCTCTGAGGTAAAAGTAGATCTCACAGAAATTCTTCTTTGCTAACAAGCTGTTACTCAGTAGAGATTCAGCACCATCAGTCAGACTTTGACCCTCCGAATCTGAAAGACCAAGATTCAAAAACCCTGGCATTCACCATGTTCCTGTGTAGCTGTGTCAGGAGAAAAGTGAGGTTCTACATAAGCATTTTTCTACCTGCAGCGGAGATTGCTATGGGATAGCCAAATCCTGGTTCCTTTTCCATCTGGGCATACAATTAGACCACATTTGTCAGCTCCCTTGCAGTTAAACGTGGCTATATGACCATGGCCTGGCCAGTGGAATGTGGGCAGAAAGAACAGCATCACTTCCAAGCTAGGTGGAGGAAATCTGCCCACACAACCATCCACGTTTTATCCATATGTCGTTATCATCCTTCATCCAGCCACCGGATATGGAGGCTCCACTGGAAAACTTCGACGTCCTAGGTATTCCTTCAATAGAAGACACCTGGTTCCCCGTATCATCAAGTGAAGCAGGTCTCAATATCAACCCCACAAGCAACCCACTTTGCACTATGGTGTGAATTAGAAATAAATGTTTGCTAAACCACTGAGATCAGACACAAACTGATAAATACACTCTCTGAATACTGAATAATGACTATGTTTTAAACAACAACAACAAAAGCCCAAGGAAAAAGTTTGGTGACTTCAAAAGACTCTTTTCCAGCAGGGGATCCTGTTGTGATATCCTATCACAGGAGGAAAAAGCAGGTGAGACAGAAAATGAAGGAGGACAGGGCGGGATGAGGCACACCGCAGGGCAGTTGTATGCGCAGTTGTGTGTGCAGTGGATTATGCATCTTGATTTTCTGCCTTTGCCAAGAAAGATCTCCTCAAATCTTGATCTAAGGGTATATATTTTACAAAAGTGCATCCCAAACAGGGCCCTGGACTCCTGAGAGTCAGCAAGCTATTTTAATATTTCAATATGTCTAATTGCAATTGTACATTTACTTTCTAGCGCGTCTCTCAGGCTATCTAAAACATCCATTTTATTGCTTTAGGATGGAATTGCATAAACTCATTGTGGTCATACCAGCTTCTCATGCATGAAAATGCAAAGATGAATTAGTTATAACAATGCTCTCAGTTTCTTCACAGATAGAATCTGTCAAAACATGAAGTGCAGAAAGCAAATCAGTTATAAAAGAAATCTTCAATTGTGAAGATTCTGACAATTAAGGTGTATGTGTGTGTGTGTGTATGTGTGTGTGTGCCTGCAGCTGAGGCAGTTTGTTGATCTGGGCCACCTAGAACTCAGCCAGTTCTCAGGGTTCTCTCAGGAAGTGAATCTGATTTTCCTGTAGGTATCTGCCTTTCCCCTATGCAGCCATTCTGCTTGTGGAGACATTGACACTGCACCCCACCCAACAACCCGCCATTTCCAGGAATTAATTTAAGGCCATCTTCACATCTCATTGGTTACAGGAATTAGATCTGAGTTGGGCTTGAAATCCAATCAAACAATGAGACATAAGAAAACATATGTTAGGGTTTCTGAGAAAGAAGCTTCTCAGTCTTTCACAGAAGCTATCTATAAAGACATGCTCTTCCTGCTAATTTGGAAGGTCTTGGCAACCATTTCAATAACATAAAGAGGGCTAGCTTTGGGATCTGGAGGAAAGATGGAAGAAACTGAACCTTTGAGAACCAATAAATCCCCTTTATGGTTTAGGCCTATTGGGTTGAGTTTCCTGTTACTTGCAACCAAAAGATTCATGTACAGGATATGTATATATTTGCACTGTGTGTGTACTTGTATCTGTATCTATATATGTGTATGTGTCCATATCTATAATATTTATTTTCATGTTTATGTCTATCTACACATGTGGTTTTATGTAGATGTGTATCAGTGAATATAGACATACTGTCCCTATATACAGGGACATGATATATATATATCATGTCCTTACATATATACATGATTCATATGTACCTCTTATATATCATAAATCCCCTCCAAATAAAGGAACTTCGCTGGATTTTTTTCCTCCTGTCTTTAATGTTGGCCCATATCACCAGTGCTGCAGTGAAGAGATCTGTGAGATAATTAATGGCAGGCTCAAATGGGATTCAATTACATCATTTGCATTTATTTATTGAAGGCCATACATGCCATAAGATTTAACATGAAAGCAATATAAAACAACAGCAGTGTATCACTTAACATTTCAAAAAGCCATACTGCTATATAATTAAGGATTTACTATTGAGTAATTTTCAAAACAAATAAAAAAAAAAATGGTCTGCCCGTCAAGGTGTTGACAGGCCGGTACTAGCAATGGCATACAAGTAGTCACAGGAACCACTCAATAGCACTCAGAGCTCAACCACTGAGCTTAGAAGCACTAAGAACAAAAGGCAGTCAGTAGAGGCAGAACTCTTAGAAGGCCTTTTGGGAGCCTGCCAGCACACACCCATAGCTGTGGTGTCAGATTCTATTAGCAGCACTTCTCGGGACATCATTCATAGCCCAGCTGCCAGGGAGTCTGTCTGTCCATCAACATGATTTAAATTCACCAGAGTTGTTATTCCACCAACTTGGATTTAGCCACTCAGATTATCTTCCTAAAAATACCTCTCCATCAAAATAATCTAAACTTCATTTACCTTCTTAGGGACTATTTGGAGATGTGTTAAAGCTGGAATTAGCATGAAGCAAGTGAAGTGCCCAGGATGCAAAATTCAAGGAGGTGCTTGCTCTCAACCTGGGCTCTGGTGTTAAGTACCAGAAAGAGAACATTCAGGTTGTAAGGCCTTGTTCAAGATCACATGTGTGTGTGCGTACAGTGTGTGCCCAGTCGTGTTCAACTCTGTGACCTCATGGACTATACCCACCAGACTCCTCTGTCCATGGGATTCTCCAGGCAAGAATACTGGAGCAGGTAACCATTTCCTCCCCTAGGGGATCTCTCTGACTGAGGGAGAGAACCCATGTCTCCTGCATCTCCTGCATTGGCAGGCGGATTCTTTACCACTGAGCCACCTGGGAAGCCCCATGATTACGAACAGGCTTTATTACTAAACTGTGGCAATGCACAGGTGTGCCATATGCCTCAGGACTAGACTATAGCTAATCCACCTAAATCCCATGAGTGTTTGCACATTTGAGAACATCTTTGGTTGTCTGTCTTGCTTCAGGGATTGGTTTGGAACTTCAAAAGGATTTTCTTCCCAAAGTGAAAAGAATGATGCATTGGAGGCCCACAATCTGGAAAGGAGGCATCAAAGGGTGGAATCTAGCCAAATAAAATGTAAAATCAGAGTGGAAACAACAATTTCAGTGATCATGTTATTTTAGACAAGCTATGCTGGAGAGCAAGCACAGCTTTCTCTGTGGCATGTGATGGATGGTCAAAAGGAACCTGCCCAGACCTCTCTCTTGTATCCTCAACCAAGTACCACTGCAGAGCCTGGACACTATTCTTTCCTCTTGTCCTCCTCCTTTCTGTCACGTGCAGCTCACGTCCAAACATTGTTGACTCTAATTCCTTGACAGGTCTGACATGTGTCAAATTCCCTTCATCCCTCCAGCCTCTTTGTGCAAAGTCAGTGGAAATCCTCTCTAGCCTGGAAACCTCCAAATGGGCTCCCTACCAACAGATTCTACTGCAGCCTGAGCCATCTTTCTAAAACATTAATTGTTCGGAGATTGTGCTCTGTCCCAGAAGTACAAACTTGTTGATCTATGCAAAGCCCACATGACCTGCTTCCCACCTCCCTTTCCCATACAGTCACATCACCGTTCCACACATAAGCTCTTTTAACTTTGTTCAGCTTTCCAAATCTACCATGCTTCTTGCTCTTTATCCACAGTGATTCTTGGAAAATGGTGCTTTCTCTGCTGGAACTTTCTCTGCCTTTATATGAAAACCACCTCTTACTCCTCTTCAATTGGCAAGTTGCAATTTACACTTCTCAGAACAGGCTAGGTCTGCCTGCCCTGTGTTCCTTGCACTTTGTGCACCTCTTAATCGTAACACTCGTGGTTATTTCCTTGTAAAATGTGTTTAGCTGCCTGGCTTCTCCATCAATTTATAACTTTTCTGAGAGCAGGAATTGCCTTAACCAGGCAAGCTAATATACCAAAGCTCATTTGGTGTATTTTTCCCTTAAACTGAATGACTCTTCACCAAATGTAGAGTCGTTATTTACAGTGAGCCAGGCTAAACCCTATGCGGAAAGCAGTGAACCAGTCCAACCAAATCAGTTCCTGAATATGCCATCAAGGTTTGAATCATCTTTCAATCTAGCAATTAAAGCTCCCAACTTTATTTTATTAGCATCTGATTTTGATCCTGCATTACTCAGAGAAGAATCAAAAAGTAAGTAGAGAGTTACTTGTAGTTTCCCTAGGTGTACTATTCTGGAGAAAGGAATGGCAATCCACTCCAATATTCTTGCCTGGAAAAATCCCATGGACAGAGGAACCTGGCGGGCTACGGTCCATGGAATCACAAAGAGTCGGGCACAACTGAGTGACTTACACACACACACTCACCCCAAACCCCACCCGCATGCCTTATAGATTCAGAGAAGAGAAAGGAGATGGATACGGAGGAGGACAGAGTATAACCTGACACTTTTGGTCCGTTTGCCTGTGAGGTCATCAAGGGAGAAAGGAAGTGGTCCTCTGGGACCACTGGCTGAAGTGGGTTTAGGATTTAGGTTCAAGGAACAGACAGTAAAGCTACTCCTTAGAGAACTCCATCCAAAAAGTTGTCTGTGAAACTTCTGGGTCTTAGAGTAGCTGGTACAAAGATCCCCCAGCCAGTGTGGAATACTAACAGTATGGGGCATCTCAGTCTCTGAACAAGTCAGGGAGCCCTCCTCACTGCCTTCCAGAAGGCAACATTATACAGCACCCACGTTCCTTTTATTTGGGATCCCCTTCCTTGGGCAATACCAGCCCTCAGCTTACATTTCTGTTCATAACGTTTAGAGCTAAAATGTACTCTGCTCATTTTAAATGATTATAAAATATTATTATTCTATTCTCATTTCCTGTGTTCTATGTTGTTTCATTCTAAGGATTTCTTGCATTGTAACCTTCATATATAATCAAAACGCATAAAGTCAAGCGATATATTAATAATACTCTTGAAATCAAGGTGAGGCTGTTAAAACATGCCAAAATAGTTAAGGTCAGTGAGAAGGAGCTTGTGACAAATGAGAATTTTTCCTGGGGACCCCTTTTTATAACATTCATTTCCTGTGCTTAGAGATTCATGGAAGAGACAAACAATATACACACAAACCAGCAAGCAAAAACACAAAAATCTAACTGTGATAAAACAAAAATTCTAGCTTCCGATCATGCCAGAGTAGGATTTGTCAGAATTATCCTTATGCAAATTCCAATTACAAAGTCTTAACATAATACGAGAGACAACTTTTTAAAGAAACTGAAGATGATACAAAAGTGGGTGGAAACTGCTGCTGCTGCTAAGTCACTTCAGTCGTGTCCGACTCTGTGCGACCCCGTAGACGGCAGCCCACCAGGCTCCCCCGTCCCTGGGATTTTCCAGGCAAGAACACTGCAGTGGGTTGCCATTTCCTTCTCCAATGCGTGAAAGAGAAAAATGAAAGGGAAGTCGCTCAGTCGTGTCCAACTCTTCGCGACCCCATGGACTGCAGCCCACTAGGCTCCTCCATCCACGGGATTTTCCAGGCAAGAGTACTGGAGTGGGGTGCCATCGCCTCCTCCGGTGGAAACTGGGGAGGATTCAAACCATGAAAGACAGAAGTGAACCATAGTGCTATTCATTTTTCAAGATGTTTACCCTGAGGACACTCCTCGGAAAACAATTAAAAAACCTCTCTATCCTTGCATCTTGATGGGAGACAGTGAATGGAGCTTGAGGGAGAAGAGGGGCTGGAAGGGAGGAAATCTGAAAAAGGAGGGAGCTAAAACTTAATAAAATCACCATGCTCTCATTACATACTTTTCTAGGTACCTTCTACATGATGCTTCTTATAACACATGGTGCTAGTTTTCTATATACCACCATGGTATAAGTTTTTCTTTATAAATTTTAAACTTAATAAAAATTTTAAGTAAAAAAAAGAGTCCATATAAATTAAGTGGTAACTCAAGAATCACAAAGCTACAGCAAAATAATGAAACAGTGTTAAAAGTGATATCCAAAGGTCTGAAATTTGTGTAGCTCCATCTTAGGCCATTATTTTCATCTGTTTTAAACCCATGCCCAAACAATAATTTTACCTCTGACAATAAGGAATATGCTGATTAGCTTTCCCTTTGGTGGTTTTTATTGGGAAGGAAATTGGAGTACTGAGTATTTTCAAACCACGGCAGACCCCTCTTTTCTAGAACAGTAAGTAGTAGAGGTATGTGAGCTTGGGTGTCAACCAAAGGGCCCCATGCAAGGACGGCGTGGCTGTTTCATAGGTGTGTAGGCTTGGATGAACTTACCTCTCTGAATAACACTTTCCTCATCTGTAAGCTAGTAATGGTTCTCAGTTTAACCCTGTTGTGAGGGGAGAGCATATGTGAGACAACATATGTGAAGCACTAAGAGAAGTGCCAGGCCCACAGCTGATGCTTCATCAAGAACAGTCATGGGTAACATATTGCTATGTATTCAAGGTAGCAATTTGAATAGTGTATAATTCCGTTCTTATTTCACATCTGTGAAATAACAATTATACAATGCAGAACAGACTAGGGGCTGCCTGGGATTAGGGATGGGAGGCTGGCTATAAAGGGACAGATGGGATCCTTGGGGTAAAGGTAAAGTAGCTAATTATGGTGGTGTTTACTGCACAGAGTTACACACATACTCAGGAAGAGCACGTGTGTTAACTGATGACATGGAATTTGTACAATGTCAGTTCCCTAGTTTTAATACTGTACCATAATGTCTGATGGGGAAACAGTGGAAAGTGTCAGACTTTATTTTTGGGGGCTCCAAAAATCACTGCAGATGGTGACTGCAGCCATGAAATTAAAAGACGCTTACTCCTTGGAAGAAAAGTTATGACCAACCTAGATAGCATATTGAAAAGTAGAGACATTACTTTGCCAACAAAGTTCCGTCTAGTCAAGGCTATGGTTTTTCCAGTGGTCATGTATGGATGTGAAAGTTGGATTGTGAAGAAAGCTGAGCACCGAAGAATTGATGCTTTTGAACTATGGTGTTGGAGAAGACTCTCGAGAGTCCCTTGGACTGTAAGGAGATCCAACCAGTCCATTCTGAAGGAGATCAGCCCTGGGATTTCTTTAGAAGGAATGATGCTAAAGCTGAAACTCCAGTACTTTGGCCACCTCATGCGAAGAGTTGACTCACTGGAAAAACTCTGATGCTGGGAGGGATTGGGGGCAGGAGGAGAAGGGGACGACAGAGGATGAGATGGCTGGATGGCATCACTAACTCAATGGACGTGAGTCTGAGTGAACTCCAGAAGTCGGTGATGGACAGGGAGGCCTGGCGTGCTGCGATTCATGGGGTTGCAAAGAGTCGGACGTGACTGAGCAACTGAACTGAACTGAATATCTGATGTAAGACATTAATATTGGAGGATACTTGGTGAAGGGGGCACAGATTAACTTGTACATCTCTGAGCAGCTTCCTATGGATCTTAACAACTATTTCAAAATAAAATGTTAAAGAAAAAAAGGTAACAGTTTGACATTCAGAAGGCTATAAAGATAGCAACAAGCTGGGTTGGGCAGGGATCTTTTCAGATATAACATATTAAAGAAGCTAATTCCCTCTGTCAATGTAACTTGCCAGTGGGAGGGGGCTGAGGGGTGGGGCCAGCCTCCAGACTCAGAGAAAGTGTGAAGATGTACAATTATAAGATGTATAGGAGCAATTTGTTTCCACGGCTCACACTTGTGAATGAATGGCTTCTCTCATTAGTCACGGCCTCTATGAAATGGATTCTCCCACCTTTACAAGTATCTGCTCTTGTTTATCAGAGAAGGCAATGGCACCCCACTCCAGTACTCTTGCCTGGAAAATCCCATGGATGGAGGAGCCTGGTAGGCTGCAGTCCATGGGGTCGCTAAGAGTCAGACACGACCGAGTGACTTCACTTTCACTTTTCACTTTCATGCATTGGAGAAGGAAATGGCACCCCACTCCAGTGTTCTTGCCTGGAAAATCCCAGGAACGGGGGAGCCTGGTGGGCTGCCGTCTATAGGGTCGCACAGAGTTGGACACGACTGAAGTGACTTAGCAGCAGCAGCAGCTCTTGTTTATACAAATTCAACCAAAGAATTGAGCCAGAACAGAAGTCACATCGGCATGTGGAAAACTGTCCTCCGCTAACTCCAGTTAGCATGGGACCTTATGTACCCCTCTCTCACTGGACTTGTGGCCTGTTGCCATTTGTTATTCCAATCAAATCCCTGTGTAGTCCAAGAAACACTATGAAAATGAATGTCTCACTTGTCTAGAAAAAATACACTTTTCCTTGGTTCTTACAAGACTTCTGACATCAGAAGTGAGGTTTTCCCTCATTGACTAATTCTCTGATGCCAGCTGGATGTCTGCCAATATGAATCAAATCTGACAATCTGCCTAGAGTTAACATCAGACCCCATGAGTCAAGTGCTCAGTCCCACCGACTACCTCCACTTCAGAGGCCAGTTGCAAGCCCCAAGTTGTTACCTGTACTCCTGACTAAGTTGGGGTTCCCACACCCCCTTCCTTGCGCTTAATTGTTTATTAGAGCAGGTGACAGACTCAGAGAAACTTCCTTTATGTCAGTGTACTCTATAATAAAGAGTATGATCAAGGGTAGAGACAAGCAGCCAGATGAAGAGATATGTAGAGTAAGGTCCAGAGGGTCTCGAGTATAGGAATTTCTGTCCACGTGGAGTTTGGCTTGTCACCACCCCAGCCTGGATGTGCTCACCAACCTGGAAGCTCTCCAAACTTCATGTTAGTCACTCAGTCATGTCAGACTCTGTGTGACCTCATAGACCGTAGCCCACCAGGCATCTCTGTCCACGGAATTCTCCAAATAAGAATACTGGAGTGGGTAGCCATTCCCTTCTCCAGGGGATCTTCCCAACCCAGGGATTAAACCTGGGTCTCCCATATTGCAGGCAGATTCTTCATTTTCTGAGCCACCAGGAAAGCCCCCAAACTTGTTGGGATTCTATGGAAGCTTCATCTCACCAGCATGATCGATTATTATCTCCACTTCCAGGACATTTCCTCTCCAGAGAATGGAAGATAGGGCTGAAAATTCCAAGCTGCTACTCATGATTGGGTCTTTCTTATGATCAACCCCCACCCAGAAGCCCCCCAAGAGTCACTCCTTTAAAAAAAAAGATGGTCCAGAAACTCAGGAAATTACAAGGGCTTTAGGAGCTCTGTACCAGGAACTGGATTAGGTGTGTGTGTATGCGATCACATCAGTGGTATTTTTTCATCAGTGATTTTTTTTTTTAATTCACATCAGGGTAATTAAAAAAAAAAAAAAAACCCACTGAATTCTTTGGATCACTCACCTATGCTCCAAGCAATATTTGCTACATTTTCTACAATTAAATATCAATCCAGTAATACACTTTAAGAAGTTCTTTATGTAGTTCTCATGGGGTTGGCCTTATGTTCTTTAGAGAGGCATTCAGAAACTATAAAAGTGAGAACAGCAATAGGGAATATTAAGGCTGAGGCCTGGCCCCTTCTATTTTCATGTGTTTGGATATCACTTTTGTTAGGACAAAATACCAGCATGTGTTACCACATCCTTTTCTGGATCACTTTCTCCAGTTCACAGCTTTTGTTTTATTTCTGCCTCTGTTATTTAGAAGCCTGGAGGCTTCTACTAAAAATGCCTCATTTTATGGCGTAATTGCTAATGCAAAAGGCAAACATTTCGTCCGGGGTATTTTTCTTTCTCCAAACCAATTGATCCCTAAATCAATAATTGTTTTCATAGTTTTTTTAATTGGATTGTCAATGATTGAATGGCAAATATTGTTAAATTCCCCAAAATTGCCTTAATTTTCCTACAATGTTCATTTATTCCATTTTGCCTGTGGTCTGTTGAGCTATGCCTACGCTTCTTTTCTCATTCTGTCTTGTTTTCTTTTCTCTCCCTCCCATGTATCTGAGCTTCCAAAAATTCTAGTGACTGGAATTTTGTGGTAGTAAAAAGCAGGACACTCACCAAAGATCTTTTTTCCTTCAGAGCAATCACCCATATACCTCCCCACTAAGAATTTTAAAGCTTCACCCATTTAAAAGGAGCAGGATTCTTTATTTTACCCATTTTTTGATGCCTTAAGCAGAACTGTCAATTTTGCCAAGCTAAGGGGGAAAAAACATTTTTATTTGCAACATTCTCCACAAATATTCTATGTAGGGCTTTTATAGTTAAAAACACATCATCTCCTCCAAGTGTAAATATTTTCTTGGGATGAGAAATCCAATAAAACCACAGGTCCTTGGCCTTTGTGGTTGGTATAAACAAGCTCTACTTTTTGAGCTTTCAGTCTCAAAATGTGACAGCCACAATTTTAGTTTAAAGGTTATACTTTGCATTTTTTAAGCATTTTCAAGATTTATTCATTGGTGGTTAAATATTTCCACATCTCTGAAGTCACCTGCTAGGATCAGCCTCACTTTACATATGGGAAAGCATTTATGGGAAGTGAACAATAATTCCTTTGTCTCCAACCACAAGCTGGCTCAGCATCACCTTCACAATTAAAGTGAGTTTCCAAAATTATTTTCCTGGTGTGCACTGGATTCTTTTCTTCTCTGAGAACTAGAGAACAAAATTGTTCTTATCCCGATTCCTTACTGTAGTTTTTCAGCGTCAACAATGCTTTTGCTCTTCTGAAACATTTAGCTGAGCCCCAGAGGAGGTGCAGTGTACCGTAACCATCTGTACCAGTCGCAAAGGTTACTTGGCTTCTCCAGGTTTATTCCCCTATGTGGATGCATTTCCTACCTCTCACCCCTTTGGCTACGTATTGGTATATTTCTTACCAGATCCATTTCCAAAATGTGGTCATATCTTGGTGTTGAGGTTATGATCTGTTGGGCAGCATATATACACTATATATATATATATCAGAAGGAGGAACACATTTTTCTTAAAAATGAGACCACATAAGGAGTTAGAGAAATTCTACCCACCATCACCAGACCTTGATTCTAACCACTAATACTCTTCAAAGCAAGTTGTGTGAACATCCTCCCCACCCCCTAGGAGAGAGAGAGGACAGGGCTACACGGGCTTCACAGGCTCACAGTTCTCTGCTGAGCAGTTGCAACAACTGTTTTGAATGGCAACATAGTTGCACTGAGTGATAATGTCACGGCTGGTTGCCAATCATGGGGAGCTAAATAAAGTGAACATTCCAGAGGCTCCGGCCCTTATTCTGCCCTTGTCCACTTCCACACATCATATTTTTTTTTTTAGAAAAAATGCTGGTAGTACAACTATTCTTTGTCCCAGATGGTGTCACATTTAACTACCTAGAGTCCCTTTCCAGACCTTTCTTCTCCCTTTCCACACAGTGGTCAAGCTGAAGTGAGACCATTCAGAATCACAAAGCAGATAACTCAAAAGGCCCTATTCATGGAGTTTGGAGAAGGCCTCAGTTAGGGTCATAGAGTCTTCTGAGCTAGAAATTATATTAAAGGCCATTTAGGAAGATGCAATCATTTATAAACAAAGAAGCAGGCCAGAAAAGCACCCTTAGAAGTGAGCAAAGCCAGAACTCGAGTTCAGGTGTTTCTATTCCAAGTGCTATCCCTTTCCAGCACTCCCATTCCATGTGGAGATGCAGCTGATTAATACTCTAGAAGACACAACATATTTCTACCACACAGCCCCTGTAATAGAAAAGCTTTTCCCAAAATTTCTCTAATTTTTAAGCCTTTCACAGGCATTTATTTTCATTGGATTTTGCAATAGGCATATACCTAAAGCTTATGCAAAGGATCATGAAAATTCCACTTCTGGCCAAAGTCTTTCCCCTCTAGGCTTTTCTTTAAAATCATCTCTTCTACTTTTCCCCTCTCTCTCCATTGTACAAAAGTAAAAATGGCAAAGAGAGAAACAAATCTGAAAATACATGTTGATATACGTCTGGCACTGGGTTACACACACTGGAGTAAAGGAAACTCTTGAGATCGCAGCATGCTTGAAATGAAGTGGTACCACCCTGACTGAAAAACAGGGAACTGGGTTTCCAAACCATAATGGAGATTTCAAAACATCAGCACATTTTGAACAAATATCTCTTTCCAGGGTCAATATACAACCATAGTTCTGGCACTCCATTTTGTTGGATCAACACTATGCTTAAAAAAACTGCTTAAAATATTTCCCATGATTTAAATGGTTCTATAAAGAGACAAGGAATCCATACTTGGGTAAATTTAAGTAGATTGTGTGTGCATGTTCAATCGCTCAGTCATGTCCAGCTTTTTTGCAACCCCATGGACTCTAACCCACCAGGCTCCTCTGTCCATAGGCGTTCCCAGGCAAGAATACTGGAATGGGTTGCCATTTCCCCTCCAGGAGATTTTCCCAATCCAGGGATCAAATCCAAGTCTCCTGCATTGGCACATGGGTTCTTTCCCACTAAGCCACCTGGGAAGCCTTTTTTTTTAACACCAAAAACCTTTTGTATGGGGGTATCCAAAATCACTGTAGATGGTGACTACAGCCATGAAATTAAAAGATGCTTACTCCTTGGAAGAAAAGTTATGACCAACCTAGGTAGCATATTGAAAAGCAGAGACATTACTCTGCCAACAAAAGTCCATCTAGTCAAGGCTGTGGTTTTCTCAGTGGTCATGTATGGATGTGAGAGTTGGACTGTGAAGAAAGCTGAGCGCCGAAGAACTGATGCTTTTGAACTGTGGTGGTGGAGAAGACTCCTGAGAGTCCCTTGGACTGAAGGAGATCCAACCAGTCCATTCTGAAGGAGATCAGCCCTGGGTGTTCTTTGGAGGGAATGATGCTAAAGCTGAACCTCCAATACTTTGGCCACCTCATGTGAAGAGTTGACTCATTGGAAAAGATTCTGATGCTGGGAGGGATTGGGGGCAGGAGGAGAAGGGGACTACAGAAGATGAGATGGGTGGATGGCATCACCGACTCGATGGATGTGAGTTTGAGTGAACTCCGGGAGTTGGTGATGGACAGGGAGGCCTGGTGCTGCGATTCATGGGGTCGCAAATAGTCGGACACGACTGAGCAACTGAACTGAACTGATAGCCAATTAACAATGTTGTGATAGTTTCAAGTGAACAGTGAAGGGACTCAGCGATATATATATATACTGCTATATTTAAGATGTGTAACCAATAAAAACCTACTGTATAGCACATGGAACTCTGTTCAATGTTATGTGCCAGCCTGGACGGGACAGGGGTTTAGGGGGAGACTGGGAAACGCTTTAAGTAGATTAGAATAATACTTTTTTGAAGATAGCCAGATAGCTGGACTTCAACAGAGAGGGAAAAGTCATAGTTCGCTGAGTAAGATCAGATTGGTTCTAGCACTTTAGTTTCCCCTTTCAACTTGGATCTCTTGTTCCAAAACATAGACTGAAGCTCAAGATCAGTTTTGGATAAGACTACAGTAGGTTTCCCAAATCAAGAATTGACCATTTACCTTTCTTCTTCTTTCTCTCTTCACAAATACCTAACACAAGTGCAAAAAGTTCATAAACTATGAAGAGTTGGGGGAAGGAGAAGAGTGTGGAAAAATAGAGATATTCTTTCAATGACCATTGGCAATATGTATGGGACTTGGGTTCACAATGCCCAGGCCTATAACAACTTTAACCTCTTCACTCTGTTCTAAAGCTCTTCTCATTCTTCATGATGAAATGAGGTATTTATGAGGAAAGGTGAGTAGAACCACCAAGTGTAGACCAGGCTTCATCTTACCCACTTTGCCAAGCAGACATAGTTCCTTTTCACAACAATCCTGAACACTAATAAGTCTTATTGCCTTTTTAAAGACTTTGAAATTAAAGGCTAGCAAGGTTTAGCAACTTGCTCAATTCAAAGTTGAAGATGAGTGTCATAGGGATTTCTTTGAAAATAAGACCTGTTGGCTTTGCCCCAAATCATGACAGTTGAAGCTTATCTTCCATGTGTGAAGAGTGTGTGATTTTTAGCTCTTCACCCCTAGGCAGGAGGACAAGCCTCAGGCCCATACTTGTTCTTTCTGTGAACCTGAATTCTTAGAATATCAATATTTTTCATCTTGGAAAAATCCAGACTCTTCTAAACAAATGATGGCTTGGGAAGGAGAAGGCTAAGCCCCTGGGGTAGGATTGTATATTCACATTGATGGGTGAAAAAAAAAACATGTGCAGTGGGGGGACTCTACCTGATTTCCACTATGGGAATCACTGAACCAAAAACCTAAGGAAGTCACTTTCCCATATATATGTCTGTGTGTGAATGTGTGTGTGTGTGCACACTCAGTCATGTCCAACTCTTTGCAGCCCCATGGACTGTAGCGCACCAGGCTCCTCTGTCCATGGAGTTTTCCAGGCAAGAATATTGGAGTGGGTTGCCATTTCCTACTCCAGGGGATCTTCCCAACACAGGGATCAAACATCTTACACACATCTCCTACATATCCTGCTTTGGCAGGTGGCTTCTTTACCACTAGTACCAACTAGGAAGCCCTATATATATATATATATAGTATGTCATATACATATATATATATTAACATATAATGTTATCAGTTTCAGATGTACAACATAGGGACTCAACACTTGTAGACATTGTGAACTGATCACTGAATTAAGTCTATTTACCATCTGTCACCACACAAGGTGATTACAACATTACTGACTATATTCCTCATGTCATACTTTACATCCCCATTACCTTCATTTTATAACTGGAAGCTTGTACTTATCCCCTTTACCCATTTCACCCCACCCCCACCTCCCTTCCCTCTGACAACTACCAATCTGTCTTCTGCATCTATGAATCCTGGTTTTTTTTAGTTTTTTTTTTGTTTTGATTTTTAGATTCTACATTTAAGTAAAATCGTGTGGTATTTGTCTTTCTCTATCTGACTGATTTCACTGAGCTTAATACCTCCAAGTTCCATCCATGTTGTTGTAAATGGCAAAATTTCAGTTTCTTAATGGCTGAGTAGTATTCTATTGTTTATGTTTACCACATCTTCTTTATCTACCCATCCATCAATGAGCACTTATTTATTGTTTCCATAGTTTAACTACTGTAAATAATGCTGCAATAAGCATAGGAGTGCAAATATCTTTTCAAATTAGTATTTTTATTTTCTTCGGATTGATACCACAAAGAGGAATTGCTGAATCACATGGTGGGTTAATTTTTAACTTTTTGAGGACCCTCCATACTGTTTTATTTAGTGACTGCAACAATTTACATGCCCACCAAAGGTGATAAAAGAATTAAAGAAGTACACAGATAGATGAAAAGATATTTATTGCTCATGGATTGGGAAATTAATATTGTTAAAATAGCTATACTACCCAAAGCAATCTACAGATTCAATGTAATTCCTATCAGAATTCTAATGGCATTTTCCATCCTTCCTTTTTATTGGATACTAGCTATTACAGAGATCATTTTGTTTGGAGCTTCTGACTTCCTGGACTATGAACACCTTCATTAAAAAAAAAAAAAAAACTTTAGCTTCCTATATACAACAGAGGTTTGCAGTCTCTCTCTAAAGGTAGGTTTTAAGCTCATTAAGTACTTTGGCCCTGTATTAACTATCTTGACATCTACAAAGAACCTGAACTTGCACTCTGATGATTCTCTTGAAAAAGGTAGACAAGGAGGGGGGAGAGGATTAGAAGGTTGGCTAATGGGAAAAGAAAAGCTACCGCTTTTCCCAGCTTTCTGAGCTCTGCCACATGTTTTTAAATTCATTTTCCATGAATCATCTTAGTTGTTCTCTTTCTCATCTTGATGCCTCCTTTTATCTTTCTAAAACCATAAATTAGACAGACAATTACTCAGATGCGGCTCAAATGTACTCCATCAGCAAAATTAAATTTTCTGTTAGTGGACAAGCCCAAACCCTAAGACCTCATGACTTGACCTGCTCGTGATTGTGCCAGTCACTTTGGGAAAACAGTCCCACAAGCTGGATCTGATGCCTGTGGCAAATATCATAGCAGTGAGTACCTGTTGATATACTACGTAAAGAGAAATCAGAGAAAGAGAGACTACGCTTGCTTTTATTTACAACCAGATAGAAATTATTTCTGCTTTCCTTATTTGTAAATAAGGCATTTAAAACACTTGCTACCGCCTGCTAAGACCAGTGGGAATAGATCCTATAACCATTGCCTTCTGTTTGCTCTCACCATGCACAACTCAAGGTTAGCTAGAAGGTGCTCATAAAAGGACTAGGACGCTACTAAGACTATCTTCACAGCCCATGGAAAACCTGTAAATCTAAATTGTTACTTTCAAATACATCACTGAAGAGATTTACATTATGATTGTTATTGCAAAGTATTGTTATATATGTTCTGTCAAGCCCAGAAATAATTCTCTTATCTTTAAAATGTTGTTTATTTTGCATTTACATTTATATTAACCACCCCCCACTAAAAAACTCTTGCTCTTGGAAAAATACTTAGGCATGGTGATACAAGTTTACACACCCAAGCCCTGCACCATGAGTTCAAATCCAGGCTCTGAGCCTTAATAGCTGCAAGTACGTGGGACTGTGCTTCAATTTCCTTAGCTGTAAAATGGAAAAGATACCTACTGTGAGCAGTTGTTAGGATTAATTTACCTCGTTCACAGAGAACATATTTCAATGTGCCGTAATAATGCCTATATTAGCTTTTATCATTTATGCTGAAACAGACCTTGCTGACTTGTATCAGTTTCTTTGTGGGAAGAACAAGATGATTTAAAGAAGAAGGCAAAGAAATGTAAAATGCCAGTCCCTACCATGACAATACTCAGGAGATCGTGAGCTTGGAGTCAAAAGATCCAAATACACTCTGTAAGAACAGACTGAGCTTAGGAACATCTCCTAAAATTTTTTTTCGAGATTCCTTATCTGCCTGCATCCAAAATTGCTTACGGATCAAATGAATCCTCAGTTGAAGCTGGTCAGAAACTGGAAAAAAGGGAAAACAAAAGACAGTTTTGTTATTTGTCTTAGTTTTTACCAAAATTACTCTGACAATGGTTTTTATATTAAAGGTTGTTATAAATTCATTACATATCAACTTCCAACATCTTAAAACCATTTTGATCATGTCTCTCTGCCAGTGGTTTCTACAAGTAAAATAAAATTCCTGTGCCCATAGTCAAGGCTTTCCCTGGCAAAGCATCTTTCTCAGTCTTATTTCCCCAAGTCTGGTCAAACTGAGTGGTTAGTCAGGATTTCAGTTCACAGACTGAATATTTCTTTATTCCCTCTCTAATGTTATGCCTGACATGTGGAATGCTTTTTCGTCTCCATCTCCATCTGTCCAATTCTTACTCATCCTCCAAGTTCAAATGTCTCTCTTATGAGATCTTATATAATTCTCCTAGAATCAACATTACTTTCTTACTTCTCTCAACTATACTGCTTCTTTATGCATGATGTCACAGGAAATCAAAGCCACTGCATGTCAACAGCTGTAGCAAATGACATGCTCTTCCTCAAATCAACTCTGCTTTTCTCTCCTGGGGAGAGTCTATACATGCTGACTCTACAATCTGAGATTTCTTCCATCTGCTCATTCACTAACTGGGTTTCTAATCCTGCAAACCTTAATCTAAGAGCTACTTTGTCAGCCAGGACTCCACCAGACAGGACTAAGTAAACCCTTTGTACCATCTCATAGTACCAAAGACCCTGAGCACTTCAAAAAACCATAGAAGGTAGTTTTTGACACTGACAACCCTGTGTTTGAATCCCAGTTCATTCACTTATTACTCTGATAATTTTGTCAATTAAGCCTGCTCTAAACTTGTTTCCTCCAAAAAAAATATAGCAAGAGATTGAAAAGAGAATATTAATTTTGGGGAACAACTACTAAAATAATTTACAAAGTCATGAAAATTTGCAGCATTGTGAATAAAGCACACGCACATTTAAGGAATAAATAAATCATATATATTTTCACATAACTCTGTGTTAGTTCCTATCATAATACAGCAGAATTGCTTTTTTGATTGATGTTTCCTTGTATTATGAGCCCCTGGAAGGGAGCTATCATGGAGCAAAACAGTCTTAGAGCCTGACAAATACACACCTGGGTTTAAGTATCAGCTCCATTACTTTGGAGCTGTGGTCACTGAGCAAGATGCCTCATCTCGTTATGCCTCAATTTTACTACCTATAATATGCAGGTTATATTAGCTATGTGGGAAGGGTGTCTTAAGGATCCACTAAAGAGAAATAAGAAGCTCAGAAAAAAATATAGGACATGGGGACTTCTCAACACACTGAAGTTATTATTTCTCTGATACAAATAAGTATAGTATATAGTAGCTAAATACAGAACATTGTTGTTGTTGTTTAGTTGCTAAGTCATGTCTGACTCTTTTGAGACCCTGTGGACTATAGTCTGCCAGGCTCGTCTGTCCATGGGATTTTCCAGGAAAGAATACTGGAGTGAGTTGCCATTTCTTTCTCCAGGGGATCTTCCTGATCAGGAATTGAACCGGAATTGAACCCCAGTCTCTTGTGGCTAATGCATCAATAGGCAGATTCTTTACCACTGAGCCACCTGCTGCTGCTTCTGCTAAGCCGCTTCAGTCGTGTCCGACTCTGTGCAACCCCATAGACGGCAGCCCACCAGGCTTCCCCGTCCCTGGGATTCTCCAGGCAAGAACACTGGAGTGGCTTGCCATTTCCTTCTCCAATGTGTGAAAGTGAAAAGCGAAAGGGAAATTGCTCAGTCGTGTCTGACTCCTAGCGACCCCATGGACTGCAGCCCACCAGGCTCCTCCGTCCATGGGATTTTCCAGGCAAGAGTACTGGAGTGACTTGCCATTGCCTTCTCCAACTGAGCCACCTAGGAAGCCCAAATATAGAACATGGTGGTTTAGTCACTAAGTCGTGTCCAACTCTTGCGACCACATAGACTGTAGCCCATCAAGTTCCTCAGTCCATAGGATTCTCCAGGCAAGAATACTGGAGTGGGTTGCTGTTTCCTTCTCCAGGGGATCTTCCTGATCCAAATCTCCTGCATTGCAGGCAGATTCTTTACCGACTGAGCTACCAGGGAAGCTCAAAAATACAGAACATATAATTTCTATATACAAAAAATATAGAACATAGCAGATGCTAAATAAACATTTCTTGAGTGAAGAAATGAGTAGTCTATAAAATACTGCTGCTACTGCTAAGTCGCTTCAGTCGCGTGCGACTCTGTGACCCCATAGACAGCAGCCTACCAGGCTCCTCTGTCCCTGGGATTCTCCAGGCAAGAACACTGGAGTGGGTTGCCATTTCCTTCTCCAATGCATGAAAGTGAAAAGTGAAAGTGAAGTCGCTCAGTTGTGTCCAACTCTTCGCGACCCCATGGACTGCAGCCTACCAGGCTCCTCCGTCCATGGGATTTTCCAGGCAAGAGTACTGGTTGGGGTGCCATTGCCTTCTCCGCTATAAAATACTAAGCAGATATTAATAAATATTCTATTGATTTACTGAGGTTATTTCAGCTCAAAGAACCTGTTCTCAGCTTTGAGTAGGAAATGTTATTCCATCATTTACTCCAGTCGTTGTGAACAAGATCCAGGATGCAGATAAAAAAGATTCTAGCTTTTTTTCAAAATGTGCTGGAAAATATACCTGGACCGATAGCCAAAATGTATTGATATGCAATGAGACAATCTATCCAATTTTCTATCACCAATCTTCCTATGGGCCAGAACAAAAAATGTTGCATCTAATGTTCTTCTGGAGACTTTTTTTCCTAAGTACCCTTTTCAGTGCTACAATCAACCAAGATATTTGTTGAAAGTCTCAAGTCTGGCATTTGTAGAGCAAGACGTTTTGACTAACTCTTCTCTAAGAGTCCTTCTAGGATTTCAAGGTGCTCAGCACCTGACTGGGTTCCATGGAGAGATGACAAAGTATGAGGCATGTACCCTTCCTTCAAAGACTACAACCTCAGAGTTAGTATTTTTAAATTAAATAGGGAATAAAGAGGAGTTGCTCATTAGAATTACAGTCCCTTGGTTTTCAGTTTAAGACTGGAAACATTGCATATACTTACTATGGGCCACTGTTTTTCATTATGACCAGAAACTTTTGATTCTCTGGAACTCTGTGTATTGCAATATCACGTATTCAATTTCAACACCAAGTTTTATAGGAAAGACATTTTCAATGGGCTGTCTCATATATGAGATAAGTAAGACAGAGCCTACCAGAGGGTGTCACCTTCTGACATATTTCACTTTTGCAGATTTTAATGTTTTTTCCCTGCATCCACATTGTCTTGACACTTCTCTGTTCACATGCTTCAAATATGGCAACACTAAAAGTAACAATGAGTTTTAGTGTTAAAAAGGAAATGAAGAATCATATTATTATTATTGACTCTTGCAAAGACAGCTTTTAGGACACTTAATTTAGTTTTGAATTTTTAAACTCTAAATTACCAATTTTAAAAAAAAGTATGTTACTGTGTGCCTTCCTGAAATTTTTCTTAAATAACTGATACATCGTCGCTCTTTCATTGTTATTATTTTTCACTTACTTAATATTAATTCTATATTATTTAATGATTTATACCTTTAACCTATATCCTTAAAAACAACCAGCATTTTTAAGTGCTTAATATGTATAAGACACCACTCTATATCATGTAACTTCACACAACAACCATATAAAAATGTGCCCCATCTCACAACTGAGAAAACAGGTTCATTACAGCATGTAATTTTCCCAAGGACCTATAGCCAGGAAGTACAAGAGCAAGATTGGAACTCGGTTTCTCTGACTCCAAATCATAAATCTTTCATTCCTATGTCTCAGCAGCTTTCTTACCAGACTGAGTCTTTCTTTAGAACAGAAACAAATATATTGTTCTGATTTCTGTATCTCTAATACCCAGCATAGAATCCCTTGCCTAGAAGCTGCTTAATAACTTCAGAAGAAGAAGGAGAAGGAGAAGAGGAAGAGGAGGCAGCAGAGGGAGGGGAGGGGGAAATGGACTCCAAGAATGAAACAGTGACGATGATACAGTTTCTTCTTTATTGAAGGCATCCCTATGCTTCTCTCAAAACCTTAGGCTCCAGCCAAGAGTGCCCACCCACTACGTGGGGGATGAATATGGGAAGTGGGTGGGCAACGAATTTCTAATTTTCTGCATGGATGCCTTAGTTACTATTAAGATACTGTCAAAGGGAAGTAATTTCAAAGAAGAGAAGCTAGCCTGATTAAGAAGTTAGATTAAGATTGACTTTAAAGAAAAATTAAAAGCTCAGAGGAAAAAGAAAAGATTAAGATTGGGAGCCACTAAAGGGAACCCAAAGACACCGGAAAAGCACAGAGCAGCTGCTCATTGGCACAGAGCACAAGGCCTTTATACTGACAATGCCTTTAATCATAGCAATCACAGCACAAGTGTGCATTGTCAGCCTGCCCAAGGCCAAGCATGTCCATGTTAGCTGTGATTTTAATAAACTTAGAGCCTCTTTAGAGCCTGCAGGTCCTCAGGGGAATCACACAGCCTCCCTGCTTACCTTGCCTCTTGCTGGCCCACTCAGGACTTGGACCCTAATCACAGCACCTAGTCCCACTCCTTCAACCCTGTGAATTAATTTTTTCTCTCCTTACAGATTTGCTGAGAACAAGTAGCCACCCCAACCACCTCATTTAAACAAGAGAATTATTATTCTTAACCTACTATATGTCAAGCTCCTAGTTGGTGGCATTTTTGGCTAACTGTCCAGATTCCTCTAAACACAATACGCTTCCGGCCAGTGCTGCCCAGTAGCTGATGGTCTGGCTTTTGGTCTCAGGAGTGTAGTCTAGAAAGGATGCCAAGACTGTTGCTCTGGGGTGATGTCAGGGATGGGTCCTCTAGGGACAAATGACATACAGATCTGTACTTCCTGACTTCTACAAATCCTACATGCTTCTGTGTCTGTTTTATATCTTTGTCAGCATTTGAAAGCTGTCACTCAAAATAGACTCTGGCTACTCATTCTTGGTCAGTTCAAATGTACTTTAATGTGCTCTTAACACTAATAAGTAAGGAGAAAGCTGTCAGCCTAGTCATTAGTAGAACTATAGCCAATAGGAAATGCTTAGAAAATTCTACTACAATTAAAACACTAGGCACCCCTAGAAGGGACAGGGACTAGAAAATTCGAATTAGCAGAAAACTAAATGGTCCCTTTCAGCTTTTTTTTCTTCCTAATTTTCCTCAGAACAAGAAATCTGAGTTTTAAAACCCCACATTTCTACAGAAAAATAAGAGATAATGATATTGCCACCCTAAGCGTTTATAATGACACATGGAAAGTTTTTGTGTTACTGTATACATGTGTGTTCAATGTTCATGGAATTTTAACCTGGCAAGGAAGAGAAATGAGGCGTCTCAGGTGGCTTAGCAGGTAAAGAAATCCCCTGCCAATGCAGGAGATGCAGGTTCGACCCCTGGGTTGGAAAGATCCCCTGGAGGAGTAAATGGCAACTCACTCCAATATTCTTGCTTGGGAAATACCATGGACAAAGGAGCCTGGCAGGCTACATTTACAGGGTTGCAAAAGAGTCGGACACAACTTAGCAACCAAACAACAGCAAGGAAGAGAAATAATGTCTTGTTCTATTTACTCTGAGAAATGTGAAACTCAAAGTGACAACAGTTTGTAACTTGTCACTTACCACCACAATCCAAGTTACAATATTCTACTTTTAGAAACTTTCAAAAGTATGTATGTGTGAGGAACGAGGGTCAGGCCAGAAATAAGAAACATGCCTTGGAATTAAACCTTTTAGAATCACATTATATTCTAATGTTACATCTGCCTTTCTGAGCTCAATAAACCCCCAAATAATTCTAAGTTAACATTTGTCAGTTTCTTCTGAATGTGTGTCTATGTGTGTGTGTGCGTTTATGAACTTAAAATTTTGTTGTTGTTGTTCAGTCGCTCAGTCGTGTCTGACTCTCTGTGACCTCATGGACTACAGCATGTCAGGCTTCCTTGTCCTTCCCTGTCTCTTGGAGTTTGCTCAGATTCATGTCCATTGAGTCTGTGATGCCATCTAACTTAAAATAACTTTTACTTTTTCCTTATTTCTAAAAAAAAAAAAAAAGAATTATTGTAGATATATGAGAAAGAATAGAGAATTAGAAATAAGAAGAGAAAAATCCCACTTCTGGAGGTAGTTAACATTTAACCTCTCAAAATACATCCTGTCCCTTAGTGTGTTACGTTTTGTTCATTTAAACATAAGAAGTCCTTTTACTCACATCTTTCTCCACAGTGTTCTTCCATAAAATATAAAATGATTTTTTTTAACTTACCTTTAATAACTACAGAGTAGATCTAAGGGAGCAAAAAGACAGGACCCAGTACCCATATGTAATTGCATGTGTGCAGAAAGTCAAACACAACATTTTAAAACTAAAAAGACTTTAAATATGGTGCATTGAATACTTATTTACTTTGTGCTCAATGCATGCTTCTTTTCAATATCCTATGAAATAACAATGTAGGTCTAAGCTCACAATGTCAAAAGGAATGGGGAAAGTGATAGCAGCAACGAATTTTAAGAAGAGAGCAAATGGACAGGTCGTAACAGACTTCGCAAAACAGAGAAACATAGAAGCCAGCCCATGGCATAAACACTCCCACCATGGGTGGTTTCAAGCTTCTACTATAATGTTAGCAAACACAGGCTTGGGATGAGATGAGCCCACCATTTCTAGAGAGACGATTCAAGCAGGCTCCAGCACACCTCTGGTTAGAGCAATTAAGCAGTAGAGGTGTTAGCATTCTTTATCGGCAGCTATTCTATGGAGACGTTCCAGAGAGACCTAGGACTCAGAGACTTGAGGCTCCGATAGGAAGGAAGCGCAGCACTCAAAAGGAGGGCTATGTGGACATGTTTTTTATGCTACAGCCCCTTTTTCCTCTTGGCTGGAGATGGGAGAATCCTTTATGAGTAAACTGAAACTCAAGCAGAAAGATCAATAGACAGGGCATTGGGGGAGTTTCTCAGTGAAACACAGCAACCACATCACACCAAAGTGAAGCCCATAATCAAGATGTTCCACTCTTGCCCCAGAGCCTTCAGTCAGCATTTTAGTGCATCACTTTAAACAATAAACATAAAATCATATTGGTATTGGTACGTTAATATTACTATTATTATTTTTGTGCTAAGTACTATGCTAAGCAAAATAAGTCAGACAGAGAAAGACAAACACTGTATAATATCACTTATATGTGGAATCTAAAATACAACAAACTAGTGAATATAACAAAAAAGAAATAGACTCACAGATACAAAGAGCAAACTAGTGGTTACCAGTGGGGAGAGGGAAGGATAGAAGTTGATATAGGGACAGGTGAGAAAGAAGTATGAATTATTAGGTATAAAATAAGCTAAAAGGATATATTGCACAGCACAGGGAATATAGCCAATGTTTTATAATGACTATAAGTGAAGTATAACCTTTAAAAATTGTGAATCACTATATTGTATACCTGTAACTTATTTATTATACATCAACTATACTTCAATTTGGAGAAGGAAATGGCAACCCACTCCAGTGTTCTTGCCTGGAGAATCCCATGGACGGAGAAGCCTGGTAGGCTGCAGTCCATGGGGTCGCACAGAGTCGGACACGACTGAAGCAACTTAGCAGCAGCAGCAGCAGCAGCATACTTCAATTTAAAAGTATTGTTATTATAAAACTGTTAGTATAGTACGGGATAAAGAATGAGTGTACTGTGGGATATTCAGCTATCTTCTCTGTCCTTGCGAACGAGAATTCTTAATGCAGAAGAAAGGAGACTAAATGTAATATAGAAGGAGCTGAACTCTCATACTCATATTTATGGTCAAGTAATTTTTTGGCAAAGCTATCAGGGCAGATCAATGGAGAAAGAAAAGTATTAAGACAATTGGATATTCACATGCTAAAAATATAAGCTTTGATTCATAGTCATACCATACACAAAACTACCTCAGAATGGATCCCAGACATAAATGTGTATGCGTGCTCAGTCATATTGGACTCTGTGATCCCATGGACTGTAGCCCGCCAGGATCCTCTGTTCACAGAACTTTCCAGGCAAGAATATTGGAATGGATTGTCATTTCCTACACTGGGGGATCTTCCCAACCCAGGGATCAAACTTGAGTCTCCTGCCTCACAGGCAGGTTCTTTACCGCTGAGCCACCAGGAAAGCAATACAGACATAAATGTTAGCACTAAAACTACAAAGGCTCTAGAGGAAAGCATAGAAGGTAATCTTTATGACTTTGGATTAGATACGACACCAGAATTAGAATATATAAAATAAAAAAACTGATAAATTGAGTCTTTTTTAATAAATTTCACCAAAATTAAAACCTTTATTCAAAATATGCAGCTAAATAATGTAAAGGAAACACACAGACTGGGATAAAATATTTGTAACACATATATGATGAAAGACTTTTATTCAGGTTATGAAAAAGATTTTTGAAACTCAATAAGATGCCAAACAATCCACCAAAATACTAGATAAACTATTTGAATAGACACAAAGAAAAATATACACATGATTGATAAGCACATGAAAAAGTGCTCAACATCAGTAAGTAATCATCAGGGAAAAGCAAATCATCACGTACTAGTAATCATCATGTACTAGTACATGAGCTACTAGTTACAGAGCAGATAGATTGCCTATAATCAAAAATACTACTGAATATTAGCCAAGATACCAAAAAAACTGGATTTCCTATGCTTGCTGGTGGAAAAACAATCTGGAAACTTTGGAAACTAATGTGATGTGCTTCTATCCCTAGGTATTTACTTGAGAGACGTGAAAACTTTTATCCACCCAAAGATTTAAAAGACCGTAGCAGCATTACTATTAATAGCCCAAAAGCTGGAAACAATTCAAATATATATCAATGGATAAATAGACAAATAAGATGTGGTATATCCATATGATCAAACACTAGTTACTAACAAAAAGAAATGGATTATTTTTACATACTACAATGTGAATGAGCCTCAAAAACAGCGTGCTTAGTGAAAAATGCTAGACACAAATGGCTTCAAATATTGTATAATATTTGAAGCAAATTCATAGACACAGAAAGCAGATAAATGGTTCCCTGGAACTGGATTGTGGCAGTGCAGTTAGACACAAGGGAAGTATTTGGGCTGATGAAAATGTTCAAAAGCTGGATTGTGGTGATGGTTGCACAACTCTATAAATTTATTAAAAAATCAATAATTGTAGTTATAATGGGCAAATTTTATGATATGTAAATTATTCTTCAATAAGGCTGTTAAAACATAAGGAAACCAAAAAGCATATTAAATAAGTGAACGAAAATGAAATGTGACATCTAGCATGACATCTTTGACAATGAATCTAGAAAGAAATATTAATATAAAGAAGTGGTTATAATTTGACTTTTTTGTTCACATTTATTCAAAATTCCCTTAGTCTTCATATCCCACTGAGTAAAAAGGACATCATACTAAGAGATGGCCCACTGTTTCTAATTTTAGAACTATCCCTTCCTATGGGGTTTCCTACTTTCTGCAGTCTTCCATAGTTAATTCAAGAAGTCCATACCAGTATCTCACTGACATCATAAACTAACCTCTCAAACAGAATTATCTCATGGGATCATTGAGAAGACAGTGTTCTTCTCATTGTTTAGCTCCTTTTGTTATTATCCATGTATGAGCTATGATGCAGTCCATAGGGTCGCTAACAGTCGGACATAACTGAGCGACTTCACTTTCCCTTTTCACTTTCATGCATTGGAGAAGGAAATGGCAACCCACTCCAGTGTTCTTGCCTGGAGAATCCCAGGGACGGGGGAGCCTGGTGGGCTGCCATCTATGGGGTTGCACAGAGTCAGACACGACTGAAGTGACTTAGCATAGCATAGCATGAGCTATGAAGCAAATTATGAGACATGGAATGAACCTAAGTCCATCAATGAATGGATAAAGAAAATGTGGTATATATATATATACACAAATGGAATATTATTCAGTATAAAAAGAATTAAATATAGCCATTTGCAGCAATATGGATGGACCTAAAGATTACCATACTAAGTGAAGTAAGTCAGGAAAGGAAAGACAAATATTATATACATCACTCATTGTTGTTGTTGTTGTTCAGCCTCTCGGTCATGTCCGACGCTTTGCGACCCCATGGGCTGGCAGCATGCCCAGCTTCCATGTCACTTATATATGGAATCTAAAAAAAGAATACAAGTGAACTTCTTTACAAAACAGAAACAGACTCACAGACATAGAAAACAACCTTATTGTTACCATAGGGGTACACAGGGAAGGAGGGATAAATTAGGAGTATGGGATTAACAGATATACACTGCTATGTATAAAATGGATAAATAACAAGAATCTACTGTATAGCACAGGGAACTATATTCAGTATCTTATAATAACTTATAGTGGGGAAAGATCTGAATATATATATGTATGTATAACTGAATCTCTTTGCTGTACACCTGAAACCAACACAATATTGTAAATCAACTCTACTTCAATAAAAATGTGGTGTCATTTTAGTGATTCTACACATGAGATTAATGCTCTTATAGCTACTTTTAAAATTGGTATTATACAATATAAATGATATTGCACAATATGAATGGCAAAATCTATGCTAGAACTTAAAATTTTTCAATTTTCCCTTACTTAAAATGACATAAAATGGAAAATAAAAAACATCATAAAGGTTCAAGAGAAAGTCTCTGGAAGTCAGGAAAAAACTTCCTATTTTATCACCTTTAACATTTTTTCCTAGCTTTTTCAACAAAGACTTTGTCTTTCCATTTTTCATTTGACCCCATAAATTATGGACCTGGCCATAACCTGAAGGTACCATTTTGGTTAGGACGGTGTTGCTAACGTACAAGAGAGATCAGTTACTGATAACATGAGAGGGGCCTCAATATCATGATTTTTACCAAAGACTCTGGCTGAGACTTATGCACAGTTCCACTCCCTATATTTGCAGATTACAGGACAAGAGTAGAAGTGGAGGACAATATATGACATGGCTGAATATTAAAAGTTGTTGAAAAGGTTAACAAATTCTTAAATAAAATATGTTCTACCCTCTAGCCTTGAAAAAAAAAATACTCCTTTCTTACAACTGAAAGGTGCGTCTAAAGACATCTTAGAATTCTGTTCTGGTATGTGAAGATGTAAGGCTTGCCAACTCTGGTCCCCAGTTCCCAGCTGTGATATGATCTCATTTTCTTTCCACCTCTAGCTTCCTCCCAGACCAAGAAAATTTCATGCTAATGTGTGTAGACACCATAGCTGACACATTCCAGCTCCATCTACACCCCCACAAATAGCCACCCCTTACTTTCCTTCTCCTTAGACCTACTACTGAGAGACTGACTATACCAATGGACAACAGCCAGACCAGCTATAAAAATAGAATTCTGACCCCACACACCTCAGCAATCAGTCCAGGAGTCAATCCCCTTATCTTTACTACAATAAACAGCCCAGGAAGCCAGCTGGCTGTAAGTCAGATTTGGAGAAAGCCAGATGGTTATCTCCAGTGACAATCCAAGAAGCTAAACAAAAACATCTGTAACAATCAGCCCCAAGTGGCCAGGTCTTGATTAATAACTGATGTCTTCCCAAATGTTTCCTCTGCTTCCAATCTAGGACCAGCTAGAGACAGCCCAACACGCAGAGTAGAGGGCAATGGATGGATACTTATAACAGGAAACATTAAGGCTAGTCCAACTTGACAGGATCCTTGGGGAAGGTAAGCCAAGGTAATAAGATATTGAGGGTGGGAAATAAGAAATGTGATAAGTTATCAAAGGTGGGGGATTTTTTGCTAAACCGACTCAGGAGAACTCTTGCTAAAACAGGGCTAAGCAGGCTAAGGACAGATCCCCAGGACAAAGTCAAGTCAAAAAGCATACTGAAAGGAGCTTGACTCAACTTTGTTCAAAAACGAGTCTTAGTTAAGTGCTCTTCACTCTCCTTTTTATTTCTTCTAATTTCTATGTATTTATTTTGATGAAGAGTATATATATTTAAGGCACATGATGTGACATCTTGGTACTGGTATATGTTGTGAAAAAATTACCACAGTCAAACTAATCAACATATCCATTATTCCATACCTACTATTGTGTGTGTGTGGTGAAGATCTGAAATCCTTGCTCTTAGCAAATTTCAAGTATACAATGTATTATTATTAACTCTGTAGTCACCATACTGTAGGTCTCCAGAATTTATTTAACTTCTACCTGAAAGTTTATAGCCTTTGACCAACATCTCTCAGTAACCACCAGTCCACTCTCTGTTACTACAAGTTTGACCTTTTTTTATTCCACATATAAATAAATTCATGCAACATTTGTCTTTCTGTTTCTAGCTTATTTAACATAATGTCTTCCCGTTTCATTCACATTGATGCGATTGCCAAGATTTCCTACATTTTTAAGACTGAATAATACTCCATGTATATATATATATGTATGTGTATATATATATATATATATGTATGTGTGTATATATATATATATATATATATATATATACCCAAAGCCTGTGACTGTGTGGATCACAATAAACTGTGGAAAATTCTGAAAGAGATGGGAATACCAGACCACCTGACCTGCCTCTTGAGAAACCTGTATGCAGGTCAGGAAGCAACAGTTAGAACTGGACATGGAAAAACAGACTGGTTCCAAATAGGAAAAGGAGTACATCAAGGCTGTATATTGTCACCCTACTTATTTAACTTACATGCAGAGTACATCATGAGAAATTCTGGGCTGGAAGAAGCATAAGCTGGAATCAAAATTGCCGGGAGAACTATCAATCACCTCAGATATGCAGATGACACCATCTGTATGGCAGAAACCAAAGAAGGACTAAAGAGCCTCTTGATAAAAGTGGAAGAGGACAGTGAAAAAGTGGGCTTAAAGCTCAACATTCAGAAAACTAAGATCATGGCATCTGGTCCCATGACTTCATGGCAAATAGATGGGGAAACAGTGTCAGACTTTATTTTTTTCGGCTCCAAAATCACTGCAGATGGTGACTGCAGCCATGAAATTAAAAGACGCTTACTCCTTGGAAGGAAAGTTATGACCAACCTAGACAGCATATTAAAAAGCAGAGACATTACTTTGCCAACAAAGGTCCATCTAGTCAAGGCTATGGTTTTTCCAGTGGTCATGTATGGATGTGAGAGTTAAACTATAAAGAAAGCTGAGCACCGAAAAACTGATGCTTTTGAACTGTGGTGTTGGAGAAGACTCTTGAGAGTCCCTTGGACTGCAAGGAGATCCAACCAGTCCATCCTAAAGGAGATCAGTCCTGGGTGTTCACTGGAAGGACTGATGTTAAAGCTGAAACTCCAGTACTTTGGCCACCTGATGCGAAGGGCTGACTCATTTGAAAAGACCCTGATGCTAGGAAAGATTGAAGGCAGGAGGAGAAGGGGACAACAGAGGATGAGACGGTTGGATGGCATCAATGACTCAATGGACATGAGTTTGGGTAAACTCCAGGAGTTGGTGATGGATAGGCAGGCCTGGCATGCTGCAGTTCATGAGGTCGCAAACAGTCAGACATAACTGAGCAACTGAACTGAACTGAACTGAACACATATATTATTTATGCCCTCATCTATCAGTGGACACTAACATTGTTTCTGTATCTTATCTACCATGAATAATGCTGCAATGAATATAGGAGGACAGATATCTTTCCATGATTTTATTTCCTTTGGATATATACCCAGAAATGGGATCATATGATAGCCAGGGCCAACAGCATGCAAGTCTCTTGCTGTAGGAGTTAGCTTCAGGCACGCAGCAGGGAAGTCTTATGTCAGGAGTCAGGGCCAGCTTCCGGTTCATGAGCAGCCGTGGGGGCCTTGCTCTTGATGTGCACCTGTGTGGCTGTAGGGGTTAGCTACAGGCACATGTGTTATGGTGAGGGTTGGCTGCAGGGAGCCTGGACTGGCACTGTGCACACACACACCACTGCAGAGGCATGGCTGGCTAGCTGCAGCAGAGTAAATACCAGGATCCACAGCCAGGGGCCCCTCTGGCAGCACTGGCTGACAGGGGGCTCTAGCAGGAGGTGAGGGCAGAGAGGGATTCAGGTAGCTGAAGTCTACAAATGTAAAAACCCATGGAGCCCACAGAGGTGAAATCTGCAAGGGACCCTCAGCATCCACAAGGACTGCTGAAGTCCTCAGTGGTGAAGGCTGCCGGGTGCTCTGCAGAGTGGGCCCCTGGGAGCTGCGGTCACTCGCACCCTGTGACTGAACGGTGAACGGTGACCTTCGTCCTTGTTCTATCCATCTCTAGATGTCTCGGTCTGCCGATCTTTGAGGATGGTAAAGCCAAAGCAGGTTTCAGGCAGTGCCCAAATAACTGGGGAGGCTGGACGCTCACCCTGGTGAGGGGAGGTCTCTCTGTCCAGGGAGTTTCCTCTTGGCACTGCATGGTGCCGGTCTGGGTATGGTATGGTGCAGGCAAAGTGGAACTGTTCTTTCTACCTTTTTTGTGTGGCTGTTGTTGTTGTTGCTTGGTCACTCAGTCGTATCTAACTCTTTGCAACCTCATGGACTGTAGCCCACCAGGCTCCTCTGTCCATGAGATTCCCCAAGAATACTAGAGTGGGTTGGCATTTCCTTCTCCATTTGTGGGCTATTCCCCGGTGTTTTGGTCCATTGTGACACTGAAGTTTCTTAAGTGGTCTCCAGACTTTTCCCAGAGATACTTTCATTCATGGGTAGCTGCCTAATTATTGTTCTTTGTGGGGAGAAAGGGGCTGGGGTCTCCTACTCTGCCATCATGGTGACGTCATCCAACTTCACTCTGTTTCTCACTCTCTGCCTGAGTTAGGTAGTGGACCTACCTAGGAGCTATTGCTGCTAAAGTCATTCCTTTCCCTTCAATTCCACTGTGGGAGGCGGGGCCGGGGGTGGAGGTGGTGGGGAAGCACAGAGCTTAGAGCCTGGCTGACCAGAGTTTGAATATGGATTCTGCTACTAACGTCTGTAGGATCTTTTGCAAATCATCTGTCCTGGTTTATTTTATTTTATTTTTTGACTGAACCTCACATCTTATAGGATTTTAGTTCCCCAATCAGGAATCGAACTTGAGTCCCAAACCACGAGAGCTAAGTCCCAGCCACCAAGGAATTCCTTGTGCTGATTTAAATCATGTGTTCTTATTTATGCCATTTTTTATGTATAAAACGGAATGATAATATCTGACTGGAATAATTGATACTTATATTAGCAATGGTATATAGTTGTTATATAAGTATTTACTACGCCCCTTCCTGCTACTACTACTACTATTACGGTCATTTTCTATTCTTTAACTCAGCACTTTATCAGTTCTGTTTTACTTGGTCTGGTGCTCAGTTCCTGTAAAATTTTTGCTAAACAAGTATATCGCATTGTGTATTTGTGTAGCTTAGAGAATTCTCAAGCATGCGCGTGCGCGCACACACACACACACACACATACTGCATGTCAGAAAACAATCTTGTCTTGACAGGAAGAAGGATAATAACACCTAATGGGTCTTTTTCATTTCTAATTTCAGTCACTCTATGGTCCTGCAATTACTGTAGCCAACTAATCAACTAAACGTAATTATGCAGAATTCCAAACGTATTATGAAGTAATAAGGCCTTTATTTTTCATTGTGCCCTGAATGCTTGTATCATTAAAGATATACAAACAGAATTTAATTTGGGCCCACAGAATAGAAAGTCAAAGGAATGAAAGAGCAGATAGGAAGGTCTAATTTTTTTTCTTTCTTAGCTCTGAAATATACAAACACTTGCATCTTATTTTTAAAATGTGTGAAGAACCTCACAGGGGCCAAATCATTGAGGGGACTCACCTTATGTACCCCAATATTGGAGGATTTTATTCTTGAGTCATTGAGAACAACTGAAAGTAGATATCAGAAGTCTCTGATGAGATGCAAATGATAAAGTGTCCTGGAAAATCTAAACAGATCTATATCAAGATCACTGGGACACATCCTGATTGTCTCATAGCCTGGAAAACGTGTCTAACTCCACAGTTTTCTAAGTCAAGACTGTATGCTGCTGCTGCTGCTGCTGCTAAGTCGCTGCAGTCGTGTCCGACTCTGTGCGACCCCATAGACGGCAGCCCACCAGGCTCCCCCGTCCTTGGGATTCTCCAGGCAAGAACACTGGAGTGGGTTGCCATTTCCTTCTCCAATGCATGAAAGTGAAAAGTGAAAGGGAAGTCACTCAGTCGTGTCCGACTCCTAGCAACCCCATGGACTGCAGCCTACCAGGCTCCTCCATCCATGGGATTTTCCAGGCAAGAGTACTGGAGTGGGGTGCCATTGCCTTCTCCGCAAGACTGTATATAAACTGCAAAATTAATTCTAGAAGCATATTAACAAAAAGCAGATAAGAGCAGAGGGTTTTATAAAGTAGTTCTGATATAACTCCTACAGCATATCATTAAACAAAATAATGAATGTCGTCCTGGTCTGTAATCTGTACTACAGTGGATTAAGCAGAGTTACCATTATCTCTAATGATGTAACCCACTAAAATTCTCATAATGAGAGCAGAACAAAGTTATTCATCTTACCCAACATCTTCAGTAAACAGGCTAGCAGTGCCTGCTTTGCAGAGAAAACCAAACAAAGCAGCGGCATCCTCCTTCAAATAGAAAAGAACAGAAAATCTCACAATTAATTTGGGAATGATTTTAACAACTCTTTTCTGAATTTGAGGCTGAAGTATGGTGAAACCAAGCTCTGTCTCCAAACATTAACAAAACCATAAGTTATTTTAAATGCTAGATGTATTATAGCCCACTGTTTGCCCTGCAACATGCACTAATTTTAATCAGCACAACACACAGATTTATTCTGTGTCCTCTCAGATCTCTTTTTATATTTCTGTTTAAATTTTCCTGGAGAACACTGAGCATAGCTAAACATTCTTCATTCTCTAGGCAAAACCATGTATGAATGTGGATTCCAAATTACGTCCTTTCTGTTTTACCCTATATGGGCATACATTAAAATTCAGCCTAACTTTGTGAGGGGCTGTCATAAATAAAAGAGAAAAAATTAGAAGTGTTTAAATCCAACTAGTTGGTGCTGATATTTCAGGATCCAGGCAAGAAATACGCCGAATTTTCCTCCCCAGCTCGTTACTCTTACGCAGCTTCTTTTCTCAGAAGTTAGAAGAATGTTGAGCTTAAACATCAAAACCAAATTACTCTTAAAAAGGAACATTTATCAGAAAAAATATAAATTGGTTGCTGGAAAGTGGAGCTATGAGAATAAAGGAATCTGAAGTGAAATGAGAGATTAAAGCTAGAAAACATCACTAATGAGGAATGGAATCTCCTTTCATGCACGTTGGAGCTTGCATGCATGTGTTCATTTCTCCCAAATATCTGAGTTGCTTAGATGAGCAATGACATGCCATTAGCTTTGCCAGGTGAGTTTTCCCTTTGCCTCCTATGGTTTGTGATACGAGACATTTTTCCCCTTTATTCTTCTGTCTAAGTTTTGTAATTCTGCTCTGTGTTCCAAACTGCTCACCCTGCCTTTCCTGCTCTGATGACTGTAAGATGGGAATACAGAGAAGGTATACCCCTGTCTGTGATAGGGCTAAGACACAGTAAAGAGAAGCAAAAAGCAAGGAGACTGCTTCTTGTCCGCCCAGGAGAGACCACAGTGTTCTAGAAGAATATGGAAGCATTTCAGCAAGGTTTCCAAGACCCACTCTAATACACTGGAATTCTCAGCACCCAAGTCAGAATGAGGGTAGGGGAGGCGTGTGCACCTGCTCTCTTCAGCTCCCACCAAAACACACACACACAATGACAGTGTTTTAGGGACAGAAAATTATTCAGAAGAGTCCTACCTTGCCAATTCATCCTTCCATTTCTCAGCCCTCCCCTCATCTAATCGAGATATTTCATGCCTCCAATGGTCTTCAGTTCAGTTCAGTCACTCAGTTGTGTCTGACTCTTTGCAACCCCATGGACTGCAGCACACCAGGCCTCCCAGTCATTTGGGAGTTTACCCAAATCATGTCCATTGAGTCGGTGATACCATCCAATCATCTCATCCTCTGTTGTCCCCTTCTCCTCCTGCCCTCAATCTTTCCCAGCATCAGGGTCTTTTCAAATGAGTCAGCCCTTCACATCAGGTGGCCAAGTATTGGAGTTTCAGCTTCAACATCAGTCCTTCCAATGAATATTCAGGACTGATCTCCTTTAGGATGGACTAGTTGGATCTCCTTACAGTCCAAGGGACTCTCAAGAGTCTTCTCCAACACCACAGTTCAAAAGCATCAATTCTCTGGCGCTCAACTTTCTGTATAGTCCAACTCTCACATCCAAACATGACTACTGGAAAAAAACATAGCCTTGACTAGATGGACCTTTGTTGGCAAAGTAATGTCTCTGCTTTTAATATGCTGTCTAGGTTGGTCATAACTTTCCTTCCAAGGAGTAAGCATCTTTTAATTTCATGGCTGCAGTCACCATCTGCAGTGATTTTGGAGCCCAAAAAATAAAGTCTGACACTGTTTCCACTGTTTCCCCATCTATTTGCCATGAAGTCATGGGACCAGATGCCATGATCTTCGTTTTCTGAATGTTGAGCTTTAAGCCAACTTTTTCACTCTCCTCTTTCACTTTCATCAAGAGTCTTCTTAGTCCGTCTTCGCTTTCTGCCATAAGGGTGGTGTCATCTGCATACCTGAGGTGATTGATATTTCTCCCGGCAATCTTGATTCCAGCTTGTGCTTCTTCCAGTCCAGTGTTTCTCATGATGTACTCTGCATATAAGTTAAATAAGCAGGGTGACAATATACAGCCTTGACGTACTCCTTTTCCTATTTGGAACCAGCGTGTTGTTCCATGTCCAGTTCTAAGTGTTGCTTCCTGACCGGCATACAGCTTTCTCAAGAGGCAGGTCAGGTGGTCTGGTGGTATTCCCATCTCTTTCAGAATTTTCCACATTTTATTGTGATCCACACAGTCAAAGGCTTTGGCACAGTCAATAAAGCAGAAATAGATGTTTTTCTGGAACTCTCTTGCTTCTTCAATGAGCCAACGGATATTGGCAATTTTGTCTTTGGTTCTTCTGCCTTTTCTAAAACCAGCTTGAACATCTGGAAGTTCACAATTCACATATTGTTGAAGCCTGACTTGGAGAATTTTGAGCATCACTTTACTAGCGTGAGATGAGTGCAATTGTGCGATAGTTTGAGAACTCTTTGGCATTGCCTTTCTTAGGGATTGTAATGAAAACTGACCATTTCCAGTCCTGTGGCCACTGCTGAGTTTTCCAAATTTGCTGGCATATTGAGTGAATCACTTTCACAGCATCTTTTAGGATTTGAAATAGATCAACTGGAATTCCATCACCTCCACTAGCTTTGTTTGTAGTGATGCTTCCTAAGGCCCATTTGACTTCACATTCCAGGATGTCTGGCTCTGGGTGAGTGATCACGCCATCGTGATTATCTGCATCATGAAGATCTTTTCTGTACAGTTCTTCTGTGTATTCTTGCCACCTCTTCTTAATATCTACTGCTTCTGTTCAGTCCCTACCCTTTCTGTCCTTTACTGAGCCCATCTTTGCATGAAATGTTCCCTTGGTATCTCTAATTTTCTTGAAGAGATCTCTAGTCTTTCCCATTGTTTTCCTGTATGTCTTTCTATTGTTTTCCTCTATTTCTTTGCACTGATCACTGAGGAAGGCTTTCTTATCTCTCCTTGCTATTCTTTGGAACTCTGCATTCAAATGGGTATATCTTTCCTTTTCTCCTTTGCTTTTCGCTTATCTTCTTTTCACAGTTATTTGTAAGGCCTCCAGACAACCATTTCACCTTTTTGCATTTCTTTTTCTTGGGAATGGTCTTTATCCCTGTCTCCTGTACAATGTCACAAACCTCCATCCATAGTTCATCAGGCATTCTGTCTATCATGTCTAGTCCCTTAAATCTATTTCTCACTTCCACTGTATAATTGTAAGGGATTTGATTTAGGTCATACCTGAATGGACCTCACAGATACTGAGACAGAACTGTGTTTAAGCATCTCCTGTGGAGGTATGGGTCATCAGTGGGCTGCCAAAGGGACAGGGGCTCTGGGTGCAGCAGACTTGGAGAAGGAAAGGGCAACCCACTCCAGTGTTCTTGCCTGGTGGGCTGCTGTCTATGGGGTCGCACAGAGTTCGACATGACTGAAGCGACTTAGCAGCAGCATAAGCCCTCTTATGAGGTCGCCATTAACCCCACCATAGAGCTGCCAGGACTGGGAAATAAACTCTTGGAGGGCACAAACAGAACCTTGTGCATCAGGACCCAGGAGAAAGGAGCAGTGACCCCAGACCTGCCTGTGAGTGTCCAGGAGTTTCCAGCGGAAGCGTGGGTTGGTGGTGGCCTGCTGCAGGGTTGGGGCCACTGAGTGTAGCAGTGCATGCATAGGATCTTTTGCAGGAGGTCACCATTACCTTCTTTACCAATGGTCTTAGCTTCCAGGTTAATAATAATAATGATAGCTGATCACCCTCAAATTGCTCATGCCTGAGACTTCTGGAAGAACAACTCCAGAGGAAACTAAGAAATTGTTTACTAAAAGGACTCAGATATGGGGCCCCCAAACATACTGCCGCTGCTGCTGCTGCTAAGTCGCTTCAGTCATATCGAACTCTGTGCGACCCCATAGACGGCAGCCCACCAGGCTCCCCTATCCCTGGGGTTCTCCAGGCAAGAACACTGGAGTGGGTTGCCATTTCCTTCTTCAATGCATGAAAGTGAAAAGTCAAAGTGAAGTCGTTCAGTCGTGTCCAACTGTTAGTGACCTCATGGACTGCAGCCTGCCAGGCTCCTCCATCCATGGGATTTTCCAGGCAAGAGTACTGGAGTGGGCCGCCAGTGCCTTCTCAGAAACATACTGCAGGTCTTTGTAAAGAAAGGATATTCCAGGTACAAGAGCTCAAATAACTTGACCGCCTGCACCCCGCCCCCAACCTCCATACACAGGATATCCAGGAGCCATCACAGCAAGAAAGACTGTTCCTTCTTCCCCAGTCTCATTCTGGCCAATCAAACGACATTAATATACGGCTTATATTGGGCTTCCCTGGTAACTCAGACAGTAAAGAATCTGCCTGCAATGCAGGAGCACCAGGTTCGATCCCTGGGTTGGGAAGATCCTCTGGAGGAAGGAATGTCTACCCATTCCAGTATTCTTGTCTGGAGAATTCCATGGACAGAGGAGCCTGGTAGGCTACAGTCCATAGGGCTACAAAGAGTCAGACACGACTGAATGACTGACACACACAGACACACACAGCCTTTTGTTAGTATGAAAAGCATATTATCAGCAAGAACAGAGTTTAGAGATTCTCCAACAGCATGATGAGTCTCCTCTGAGAACTGTCAATAAATAAAGGAGCCAGGACAGGCTTAGATGTGGGCAAAAGGGATTGCTAACCTGGCCCTCCACTTTCAAGAACCCCTTATAGCATAAACTCATCCTCCCAACAGTGTCTGAAAGAATGCATAGGTCAGCAGAATGTAAAAGTTCTCTTTATTAAAAGCTGTTCTTATGAAAACAAAAAGACAGAGAGTGGGAGAAAATATGCACAATACTTATATCAGACAAAGCCTTACATGCAAGAATGTTTTGAGAATTTCCATAGATTAGTATTGAATAAAAGACACCTAGCTCAATTGTTTTTAAGTGGGCAAAAGACCTGAAAAAACACATCATAAAAGAAAATAGACAATGCCAATTAGCACATGATAAGGGGCTCAATGTCATTTATCAAAAAGGAAATGAACATTAAAACCAAAATATAATACTAATTTACACCCAGAAGAATGGCCAAAATAAAGTTTTGGCAAAGATGAGCAGCAATTGGAATTCTCATACAAAATATCACTTTGGGACACTGTTTGGAAGTTTCTTATAAAGTTAAACCTATGGGTCCAACCGTATGACCAAATAATTCCACTCCTAGGTATTTACCACAGAAAAATGGAAACACATGTCCATACAATGAATTGTATGGGAATGTTTACAGCAGCTTTATTCATAATAGCCCCAAACTGGAAACAACCAAATATTCAGCAAGAAGAGAAAGGTTAAATAACTACAATAAATATATTTTAAATGTGTTTTTTCAGCAATATAAACAACTACAAACTACACAAAGCAAAATGATTTAATCTCAAAAACATTATTACATCTAGCAAAAAAAAAAAAAAACAAAAACCATGAAATCGTACACACCATTTACATGAAACGCTAAAACAGATAAAATGAATCAACAGAAATAGAAATTGAAATGGTGGTTGCCTCTGGCTTTCTAAGGATCGACTAAACAAAGAGACAGAAAATGTGTTCTGTGATGATGAAATTTTTAATATCTTGAGTGAGATAGTGGTTAAATAAAAGTACACATTTGTCAAAAGTCATCTAATTTTACACCTAAATCTTGCATTTTATTATACCAAGTGGAGCACTATTGA